>NW_026705337.1:0-300000 GCF_029867415.1 Vicia villosa
CATAATATTCATGCATACATTACATCATAATTGCATAGCCGAATCAGGCTTTGATCCTGTGAATGCCTAAGTCATTGAGGCATGAACTCAAGTTTCCCCTGCAAGTTCCGGAGAAACTTTTTCCTTCGAAACAACAGTTCATACACAAGGATCTCACCAAGCAAGTCAACAGATGGTAGTCTCCCTCAAAGAGATAGTTTGTTCACTTTTGGAATTCCTCAGCCGAGAATCTCCTACAGAGCGACATTCGACAGTCTTCTTCAGATAAGATAGTCTGCTTCACATTTTGGAATTCCCTACAGGTTTGGTATTTCCCCAGCAGGGTTAAGAGGTGCCACTTCTTGTCAAAGAAAAATTCAGAATCTCCCAGCAGATCGACAAATGATTCCCCAGCGGAGTCAGCGAATGATAGTCTTCGTCCAGAAGATAGTTCAGATTCCCCAACAAAGTCGGCAAATGGCAGTCTCTTTCAGCAGAAGACAGTTTGCTCACTTCTTATCATAACAAAGTCAGCAAATGGCAGTCTCTTTCATCAGAAGACAGTTTGCTCACTTTCTATCATAACAAAGTCAGCAAATGGAAGTCTCTTTCAGCAGAAGACAGTTTGCTCACTTTCTATCATAACAAAGTCAGCAAATGGCAGTCTCTTTCAGCAGAAGACAGTTTGCTCACTTTCTTTCATGACAGGGTCGACAAATGGCAGTCTCTCCCAGTAGAAGACAGTTTGCTCCCCTAGCAATTGGCAAATGGCAGTCTTTTCCCAAGAAAAGACAGTTTGTCTGTTAAATACTCAAGAGATCGACAAATGTCAGTTTCTTCGAACAGTTTGTCTGTTTCTGGGATGTTTAACTCCCCACAGAGTCGATGAATGGCAGTTTTCCTCTTAGGAAAACAGTTCGTTGATTCCCCAGGCATCAGTTGACGAATGGCAGTTTTCACCCCGAAAATAGTTCGTCCGCCTTCAAACAAAGTCATTAGCCCCTCAAAAGATCATGAGGCCATATGACATTCTTTCAAAGACGTCAAGTCAAAAGGGAAGATGGTGAAGTTTCTTTACAACCGTCAAATGGCATCTTATCTCCAAGCGCTGATAAGAAGTTTGACGAGGAAACAAACCTTTGAAGTTTCTTTACAGCCGTCAAATGGCATCTTATTTCCAAGCGCTGATAAGAAGTTTGACGAGGAAACAAACCTTTGAAGTTTCTTTACAGCCGTCAAATGGCATCTTACCTCCAAGCGCTGGTAAGAAGTTTGACGAGGAAACAAACCTTTGAAGTTTCTTTACAGCCGTCAAATGGCATCTTACCTCCAAGCGCTGGTAAGAAGTTTGACGAGGAAACAAACCTTTGAAGTTTCTCTACAGCCGTCAAATGGCATCTTACCTCCAAGCGCTGGTAAGAAGTTTGATGAGGAAACAGACCTTTGGAGATTTTCTCTTTATCTGAGATATTGTCCAAACGCAACTGAGACCAGTTTCGAGATTTGGACATCCGGAACGAGAGGAGGTTGTTTACCTTTTTCTAAGTATCAACACTTAGTTAAAGAAGATGGATTGCGCATCCTACATTGCCATCCATTCACCAGAATCCACATCAAGTATTTCTACAGGAGTTTGTCTCCTCATCCCCCACCAAGTGCGACAGCGGGATCAAATCATGCAAAGATTTTATCATCTCAGGAGCGCCCAAAATTCGGCATTCTTTGATATTTAAGTCTCTTTTACGCAGGAGAGATCGAGATCTCAATCTCTCTCCCTCCAGATAAAAGAAACTTAAACAGGGGCATCTGTCATACCCTAATTTTTGACCCCCCTGAGATGACATATCTTCAGGATTTTCATCAAGTTAAAGTAAGTACCCAGAGCAGTCTGACATTCAATCGAGGGTGTTCAAAGACAAGAAAACTCAGGCAAAGGATCAATCAATAGGAGGATTAGTCTCTAACACAATCATGAGACTCAAGAGCTTCATTATTTCACCTATGATTGATTAGACACCCAGTCATCTAAGTACAGAATTACTCAGATCAACAGACCAGGGTTTGGAGCCTTATCAAGGACTAAAATCAAGGAACACTTTTGGGAAACCCTAAAAAGCCCTAGGGGACCATTCAAAGACATAAATCATCTTCAAATAACTCATATGACAAGATCCACTGGACATTACACCTCAATTCAAAGTCTATAGTCATCATTGTCCTCTGGTCGACAATTAGGGTTTTTGACCTAATTCCCCAAGATAGTTGACTTTTAATCAGGGCATGGATCTAAAAATCAAGACATGATCCAAGAGTCTCTATTACCTCAATATAATCCCTTTACATCATTCATTTAAGGAGAAGATCTTGTTTCTACACAAAAGTCCAAAATCTCACCTTATTTGGAAAAAGTCAACTGTATGGGATCACCATTGACTTTTGAGATTTTTGGTCAAACCATGACTTTCAAGGATCAATATCATCAATATATGGATATTAAAGTCATTTGACCAAAGAAATTCAAAGAAATTCATCAAGGAGCAAAAAGTCGGGAATTAGGGTTTTTTAAGGCATGGTGAGAACTCAAAATTTCACCTACACAACTCAAAAAACTTCCAACATGAAAGTTGTAGATCTTGCAAAATAAAACAACATCTTACAAAGGAACTTTTTTCAAAAGATCAATCATTTAAGAGTTTTGGAAATTTTGGAGTTTTAGGTCATAAACACTTAGAAATTTTTCTAAGTGTTTTAACCTAGTTTTCTTCCAACTTTGGCCTCATTTTTCACAAATTTGCCAAAGGATTCTGAAGAAACTCCAAACTAATGATTTGAAGTAGATGTTTAGGGCTTTCCAAATTGTGTTCAACCTTCTCCAAATTCATTTTGAGCTAAGAGTTATGCTTGTTCAAAGTTGGCCTCATGAAGTGAAATTATAGGTCATGTACAATTTGAAACTTTGCAATTTTGTGCATTTTGCTTCACTAAGTGATACTACACGACCTCTAATACATCTGAAACCATACCACACATCCAAATTCATCATTGCATAAGGATTAGAGAAGATTCCCAAAAACAAAGGCATGTGATTATGTAATGATTGCATTTTTGAATTTATGGCAAATGATGAATCATCAAGGAATCTTGTTCTAAGCCAATTAGAACTCTCCTCTGAATCAGAAATGTTCCCTTGGATCATACAAGATCAATGGTTGGGGAAGCTAGCCCGAAAATGCATCATTGCATTTAGGATCTTTTCAAATTTTCTTCTTGGCTAAGAAACCAAAACTCTCTCATTAAGCAAGCTCACTCTCTCAATCAGTACTGAACCATTTACCTATAAATAGGAGAGCATACTTCAGTAGAAAAACACACCAAAGCAACTCAATTCCTTGCTTTCTCTTTCTCTTCTCATGCTTATTGGTTTTCAAAGTTCTTTGGCAAGAAGAATCGTTTTCTTCAAACCAGAGCTCATCTTTGGAAAGTAAGCATTCTAACATCTCAAGGGAGGTCATTTGAGGTGATCCAAGCACCTGGATCACTTCTGTAAGTGGAGGAACACCATTGTTGCTCTCACTTTGGAGCAGTTGCAGTTGGAGGTCCATAGTGCAATTCAGAAGGTTTCTAATCAAGCTAAGCATCCAGGCATGTTCCATAGGAGGTAGTGAAGCTGTTCAGATGGCTGCAGCTCATCTGTAACTCAAGAATCATCACCCTCCATGTTCACTTGAAGCTCAAATCGAGGGAGGTCCATAGAACAATGCAGGAGGATTGAGGTTACAACAAGCATTCAGTTAGCATCACTGAACCACAAGGAAGCTTTTGGGATCATTCATACAAGCCCAGGTGCTCTCCATCATCCTCACGACCTCCATTTTCAGAGGTAAGTTTCTGAACTCTACCTCTTTAATTTAAGCACTCTTTGTGATAAAGCTCGATTCTATCTTGTTAAGCATCATCAGAGGATTGAAAACCCTCTATCATCATTCATTTATCTTTCAGTATAGTCATTTAATTTAATTTTCAAAATTTAGGGTTCTTCACGATTTCTGGTAAATTAGTTAGATATAGTTGATATAAATTTATGTTAGTTACATATTTAGAATCGTGAGTGAATTTAGAATAAGTTTCATCTTTACATCTTTGCAAATGGTTGAGAAATGAGCAAGTTCATAAATTCAAAATCTGAGAACTTGAGGTTGAAGATGACAATGGTGGTGGCGCGCAAATTTCAAATTCAGGGTTGAGTTTATTTTATTTTGAATGATACCTGTTTCATAAACGACTAAAACGTGATAGCCCAGTGGTAAAGAGTGTTTGTGTGTTGCGCGTGCCCAAGGTCTGGGGTTCGAATCCCCCTCGCCCCAGACCTTTTGATTTTATTTTCTTTTTGCTTCTATACACTTGAATAACATATGAGTTGCAAAGGAGTCAGTTTACTATCACCATGCGCGCGCTGGCCCAGTGGTTTGGTTTTGGGTGTGTGACTTGGAGGGCGTGAGTTCAATCCCTCTAGGTGACAAAACCTTATTTTTTATCACTTTTCCCATTTGATTTCTTCACAACTTTACACAATTAATTAACCTATCAAATTAAATCATTTTCACTTCATTTTTCACACACTTGTTATTTAATATATCTATTTTATGAATAATCAAAAAAATCATAAAAATATTATTTATTTCATATATTTTTATTAGGTTTAAAATAGTATGTTTTAAGTGTTTTCTTAAATACTTTAAATGCATATATTCATTTTGTTTTAACCTAATTATTTTTGTGAATAAAGTTTATGATAAAACCTTAATTATTTAGGTCTTAATTAGGCATAGATCCTTTTTTCTTTACCTTAATTAAGTTGACTTTCTGTAAATTTTCAAAACTGTTTTCAATCTCCGAATAAATCGAATAATTAAGGTTTTCAAACAACAAAACCTTATATTATTTCAAATCATTTTCAAAACTAATTTTACACCAGTACTATAAAGTACTGGGCCTCTAATAGAGTGTAAGTCCCAAACACCTTCTCTTCTTAGCTTGTTTTCAAAACTGTATTTTCAAAATCTTCTTTCTGTTTTCAAAACATTCTTCTGGTATTTGAAGGGCATTATTCCCGGTGAAAATCTTCAGATACCTATGTGACCTTTGTCCATCTTCACTTCTTCTGTTTTCAAAAACCATTAACTGTTTATCATATATATATTCAACTGTTATCCGTCAATTGCTGGTAAAGCTCTGTATATACTTCTTCAAAGGCCTCCACTCCATCCAGGTTAGGCTTTACAAGCTTTCAATTTACAGTCTTTATTTAAATTACTGTCAAATATAAACGTGCATATATATTAGTTTAGAACTACGTTTGAGTATAAACCTTAGGACAGTTAAACTATATATATATATATTATAGGAATATGACCTAGGATTGAGAATGTCTTCCCGGTGAAGGCTCTTTCCTAATTAGAGATCTGTAGTTCAAACCCCCAAGATGAATTATTCCCGGTGAAACATCTTGGCAAAAACCTTAGAATCCAAAAATATAGGACACATCCACCCAAAGAGGAATTATTCCCGGTGAAACCTCTTACCCATTTGCTTAGAGCCAAAATAAGTTCAAAACTACATAGCTTTCTCTTGTGCTATAACAAGGACCCTCGATTAGCCTCCTCTTGGGCTTTGTACAAGGACCCACAGGCTTCTTAAAAGCATTTCCAGCTTCCTCTTGAGCTTGTATACAAGGACCCATCAGGTTTCTTATAAACATAGGAACAGGTCTTTAGTCACCTTTTAGCCTACCCTGGTGAGTTTTCTTCCAATTTAAACCAGACTTTTAACAAGCCAAGTTTGTCTCAATTTTGCATTGAGTACACCTTTTGGAATGAGAGACATGGACAGTCTCTGTCACCCTTATCTTCATCAATCTTCCTTAGCAGAGTCTAGGATCCATATTTGCTTATCCTCAGCATGAGTCAGCCTTCATCTTGGGCTTTAAACAAGAAGTCTCCACTAGATAATCTTTCTGCCATTCACCAAAAGAGTCACAACCCCTGGAAAGGGTTAGCCTCCAAATCAATCCATCATTTCAATAAAAACCCCTGGAAAGGGTTAGCCTCCAAAGTCAATTAATCAAAAAGAGTCACGACCCCTGGAAAGGGTCAGCCTCCAAAAAACATGATAAAGTCAGTCTTTTAACAGACAATTTCTCCAGCTGAGTCAAAACCCCTGGAAAGGGTTAGGCTCCAAAATCAGTCTTTCAAAAAATCAAAGATTCATTCTCTTAGGAGATAATCTCCCCAAATAGAGTCTCCCTAAGTAGAGTCAGCCTCAATTCTGGGCTTCGTACAGAACACCAAAAACTCCTTAGTTTAAATACTCCCCAGTAGAGTTATCATTTCAATAAGTCAATAAAATCAATCAAAAAGCCTCAAGCTTGGGCCTCATTCAAGCCAGCTAAAGTCAAATCTTTCATATAGTAAATAGAAATAGCTTATCTCTATAGAGAGATATTTTTACTACTCTACCACATTCAAACAAACATTTCAATTTCAATTTCATTCAAAGTCTCCCATTTAGGACTCTGAAAGACATGCTCTGGCACATCCCCAGACTTGTAAACTTTCCCTAATTTGGATGAGCATCTTTCTTTCATTTTAGAGGCACGATGGCTGTCATACTTGATCAACCAAGTAGACTCCCCTCTTAATGAAACATCATTTTTTTTAGCTTTTCTGTCACTTTTAAATGTTTGTGGTAGAATAGTACAAATACCTCTCTGTAAAGATGATTTCATGTCTCTTTACTGTAAACAGAGATTTAATTCCAAGCTTCAACCTTGAGCTTCAAGCAAGGCACCAAAAATAAGTAATTTCTCTAGTTAGTTCCCCGAACTACATTAAGCTCTGACTTCCACTAGGGATATGTAGGCATGAGGTTCACAAGGAATCTCAGCGAGCTAATAAAATACCAAAAATAGTCAGTCTGTCTATCTGTCTGTCTTTCTTTAATCAATTCAATTCTCTCTCCTAACACAAAGGAGAAACTTTCCCAATCATTAGCAGCAAACACAATCACAATGACACAGAGAAGGTTCCTGTAGAGTACTACAGATATGTAGGGTGTTTAAACACTTCCCTATGTATAACCGACCCCCCGGACTCCAGAATTTCTAGTCTAGGTGAAATCCCCACACTTAGCAAACTCCTAGGGTTTAGTTGAGATCTTTTTTTCCCTTTCCTACTCGTAGGACCAATAAGAAAGTTCGTGTGATATCGTAGGAAGAACTGAAACAAAATTCATCCCACCACGGGCGCATTCTCCTTCCAAATTTCGCGTGAAGGGTTTAGCGTGCCGTCCTCCCAAGTGAAACGGGGAGGTAAAGAAAACGACACCACAGTTTCCATAGACCATGTTTTGATTCTGCTTGACCATCTTCTGATGTCTTGCCAGACCATGTTCTGATGTTGCATGCTGAACCTTCTGAGTCAGTGCTTCTTGCGCTGATTTTGTGCATACTCTTTATATGATTCCTGAAATGGAAATTGCATATTATTAGAGTACCATATTATCTCATACAAAATTCATATACATTGTTATCTTCAAAACAAAGAATATTGATCAGAACAAATCTTGTTCTAACAATCTCCCCCTTTTTGATGATGACAAAAACATATATAAATGATATGAATTTGCAATCAGAATATCAGACAGCTAAAGACAATTACACAGTTATAGCATAAGCATATAAACATAGTGTGTGAATATGTCTCCCCCTGAGATTAACAACCTCCCCCTGAGATAAATAATCTCCCCCTGAAATAAATACCGGAAGAAATTTATAAATAAAGGACTTTCCTTAGTATTTTCCATTTCAGTTGAGACGATCACATATGCTTAGATCTTCAGAACATTCATAGCTTCTGCTTCTTGCTTCCATAGGAAAGCTTCAGAGCTTTGAATTTCTTCTTGAATCATTGCATGCTATATTGTATCAGAACATTAATGAATGTACCAGAGCATCGTCAGACCATCTCTACATCCTGAAATGTTACAGAACAAACTAAACGACAAAAGTCAGAGCATGAATGAATTAGAATATAAAACATGTATCAGAACATATAATATGTATCAGATCAAAAACAATAATGTTTTAGAGCATATTTAGAACAAAAACATGCATCAGAACATATAGGGAACAAGAATGTGTTAGAGCATATTCTATCATCAGAATATCATAACATTCTTCCTTCTTGCTTCTGATCTTTGACTGCTTCTCCATGAATGAGCGAAACTCCTCATTGATAACATCTTGCTTGTCCATGCGAGAAGCCAGTTCACCTTGATTCTTCTGAATATCCTCTAGAGTCTTCACCAGAAGAAGCTTCACAACTTCTGTTCAGAGGAACAACATTCTCAACTGCAGCATCCATCGTTAGATCATCATCATGATTTTCCTCAGCAGGAATATCTCCAACAGGATGAATCTGAGCATCAGCTTCTTCCCTAGAAGCATCTTCTTCATACTCAGGAGCAGGAAGATCAGAATCTCCATTCTCAAGTGCTTGAAGAATGGCAGCAACATTCCTTGGAGGAGTAGGACCTTCAACTTTTGGAGGGTTAACAACTTCTGGAATGACTATATTGGGGGACTTCTCAGAAGGATTCTCCCTCAGAAAATCAAACACCGACTTGAAGTCTCCAGTCAGAACTGGATACTTAGGTCTCCAGACCACAATAGCCCTACAGGGGTTATCTAGCAATTCATCAACAAACATCTTCTCCTCAAGAGATCTCCAGCTTCTGATTGGATGATAATATATGCCATCATCAACTTCTAGACGATATCCAGCATAACCAGGTGCATCAGCCACTAGTCTCTTCTAGACTCTCATAGCTTCAACCTGAAAATCCTGTCGAAAGCTTCTCCAAAGGTTTCTAGTAGAAACATCATCAAGGTCATTGAAGAAAGCATCTCTCAAGAGATCCAGCCTACAGACAAATTCATATTTGAACAGCTCCAGGAAGATATGAGGTTCAGGTTCAGGAGAGTTGAAGGTGAATTTGTAGTCAGGGTAAAGAAGGCAGTATGGGTTGGATTTTCTGGAAGGTAAGGGATGGGATAGAGACTGTGTAGATGCTGTGGTTGATGAGGATGGGATACTTGTGGGGAGGTTTGATGAGGATGGGACATCAGAAGGTGTTGGGGATAGACATTTAGTGGGATAGGGTTCAAAACAGGTGTAGAAAGAGATGGTTGGGGAGGATTTGGTATGGTGAAAGTGTTGTGAGGTTCAAAAGGAGGAGGTTGGATACTGTTTGGGATGGGAAGAGAAGTTTGAGGTTCAGAAGGAGGTGAGTAAACATGCCTGGAGGAATTGCCAGTTCTTTCAGAACGGAAAGATTCTCTGAAGCGCTGCTGTTGATATTCGGGAGTATTGACCTTGTTAGGATCATAGGTGATCCTCTGCTTCTTGGCTTGTTTGGCTTCTTCTTCTTCTTGAGCCTTTCTCTTCAGCCTTGCTTCTTTCTTCTTCTGATCCTTCTTCTGTAGTTCAGCCAGAGAAGGAAGAACTCTTCCACGAATCCATGCAGGATCAACAGAAGATTGAGCTCTTACAGAAGCTTCCAAATAGTGCTTAACAGCCTTGTTAAGTTCTTCTCTAAACAAGGAAGCAAAGCCTTCAACCAGAATTCTTCTGGTCAGAATATCAGGGAAGATCACTGGAGCAGAAATTACCTGCTGAATAAGTTCCAACCTTTGCAGATTAAAACCATTAATAACATGCCATTGAATGACTCCAAAGAACTTGGACGTTCCAATAGTCCTTAGGGAATCCATCAAATCACTTTCTATCAGAATGTCTGAAATCATTCTGGCGAAAGGAACAGCAGTTCTTGGAAGGTGAGGAAACTTCTCATGTTCTTCATCTCTTGACTCTTCAATAGACTTCTTCAAATTCTGAAAAAGAATATTGGAGATGTTGAGTTCAATTCTTCTTCCAATGCAGAAGAGAGCATACTTCTGATCTGGACTGATGTATATTGAGGAGAGAATTCTTCTTCTATGATGAAGAGATCCCGGAATAATCTCAGCCCAAACTTGGAAGAACGGCTTCAACACACCAGTTTGATGAGATTCAAGACCAGTAGCATTAGATATTTGTTTCTCAACTGTTGTCCAAGAAACTCTGCCAGGAAGAGGACCAGTACTTCCTTCTTCATCATCCAGATTGTACAACTTCCTTATCAACTTTTTAGTTATCACAACTTCATGCCCTAACACGAAGGAGATGATTGCAGTTGGGGTAACCGTTGCATGAGCCCAGAAATCTTTCACTAAAGCAGGATAAATTGGTCCAACCAATCTATCAAGGTAGTTTGACCAGCCTTGAGCCATTGTCTTTGCATCTGGTTTGAAACCATGTACTTTAAGATTTTCAAAATCCACTGAAGATTCACAAAGAACTTCCATTTCTGATGTAGGAATGGAACAGGTCTTCAATGGAGCTTACCCATGCTTGCTAAAAACCAGATGAGTAGAAGACATTTCTGCTTGGCTTGATGAACTTGACGAAGGATTCATGGTAAAATGCTAAGACACAGACACGAACTAGGGTTTATGCGATGAATGAGAAAAGAAAGAGAGAGATGAATGAAGAGAGAGAGAGAGAGAGAGAGAGAGAGAGAGAGAGAGTAAAAAGATGAAATGAAAGTGAAAAAGAGTATATAGAAGGTTGGATAAAAGAAAATAATAAAAAATGCAATATGTTTTAAGTGAAATGATTACAGAAAAACATGACATCAATTTGCATTTAATGAGATATGACGTTAGGAGAGATAAAGTGAAAAAATGACATGATTTGCACAGTTACCTAGGACGGCGTCTCCTCAACTGCACGCATGCTTGTCCAAAAATAGTGAACATGTGTTCATTTTTCTGGAAAACTTGATGACAGCTGTTTTACTTTAAAAGAAATTCTGAATTAACTTAGATAATGAAACGTTAGTAATAACAGAATCAGAACTTTTAATTGATCACCATCAGAACTTCTTATAACATAATCCCAAGACATTTCAGAACTTAACCATACGTAAGACCTTCTCATCTTCTCATTCTGGGCATAAGTCCATACTGATATTCTTCAGAATGAACTTAAACCTATCTTCAGCAAGGGGTTTTGTAAAGATATCAGCCCATTGATGGTCTGTATCCACAAAGTTTAAAGATAAAACACCCTTCTGAACATAGTCCCTAATGAAATGATGTTTAATCTCAATATGTTTAGCTTTGGAATGTAAGATAGGATTCTTAGATAAACCTATGGCAGAAGTATTATCACAGAAGATAGAAATGTTACTCTCATATATTTGATAATCTTCTAGATGACTCTTCATCCAGAGCATTTGTGTGCTACAACCAGCAGCAACAACATATTCTGCTTCTGTTGTTGAGAGGGCAATGGTAGCTTGCTTCTTGCTGTACCAGGAGATCAGGTGACTTCCAAGAAATTGACAACTTCTAGAAGTACTCTTCCTTTCGATTCTATCTCCAGCATAGTCAGCATCACAAAATCCTACTAAGTTGTATTCTTTAGATCTTCTGTAGACTAAACCAACATTAGTAGTACCTTTCAGATACCTTAGAATTCTCTTAACAACAGTTAAGTGAGATTCTCTAGGATCTGATTGGAATATAGCGCACAAACAAACACTGAACAAAATGTCAGGTCTAGAAGTAGTTAAATATAGAAGAGATCCAATCATACATCTGTACAACTTCTGATCTACCTTCTTACTTACCTCATCCTTACCTAGGACACACGTTGGATGCATAGGAGTTTTGGCTTCTTTGCTTTCAAAAAGATTAAACTTCTTCAGAAGTTTTTTCACATACTTCGTTTGATGAACATATGTTCCATCAGAAGTTTGATTGATTTGAATCCCAAGAAAATACTTGAGTTCTCCCATCATACTCATTTCAAATTCCGCTTGCATAGACTTAGCAAACTCCTTCCCAAGTGTAGCATTAGATGTTCCAAAGATAATATCATCAACATAAATTTGACAAATTAAAATTTCATTCTTAGATGTTTTACAGAAGGGAGTCGTATCCACTTGTCCTCTTGTGAAACCATTGTTCAGATGGAAAGAACTTAATCTTTCATACCAAGCTCTAGGAGCTTGCTTCATCCCATACAATGATTTCTTTAGTTTAAAAACATGTTCTGGAGACTTGGAGTCTTCAGAACCAGGAGGTTGGTGGACATAGACTTCCTCATCTATATAGCCATTTAAGAAGGCACTCTTAACATCCATCTGATACAGAGTGATATTATGTTGAGTGGCAAAAGAAATTAATAAGCGAATAGATTCTAACCTGGCCACTGGTGCAAAGGTTTCTGTATAGTCAATACCTTCTTGCTGACTATAACCCTGAGCCACCAGTCTGGCTTTGTTTCTTACCACTTCTACCTTCTCACTTAGCTTGTTTCTGAAAACCCACTTTGTACCAATGATGTAGAATCCTCTTGGTCTGGGAACAAGATCCCATACATCATTCCTTGTAAACTGATTTAGTTCTTCTTGCATGGAAATTATCCAGTCTGGATCTTCTAGAGCTTGATCAACAGAAGTTGGCTCGATCAAAGAAACAAGACCTAATTGACATTCTGCATTGTTCTTAAGGAATGCTCTTGTTCTGATAGGATCATCTTTCTTTCCAAGAATCACATCTTCTGAGTGAGCTGAGGTGAGTTTAGAAGATCTTCTGACTGTTGGCTTCTCAGAAATTCTGAGATTCTCTAAAGATGCAGCAACTTGATCTTCTGATCCTTTGCTTTTGAGACTTTCAGCTTCTGAAACTTTGCTTCTTGGTTCTTCGGCTTCTGATATATCAATATCTATATCTGCAAAATTCTCAAACTGCTTTGGCTTTTCAAGACCAAGCTTATCATCAAATCTTATATTGATTGATTCTTCTACAACCAATGTTTCAGTATTGTATACTCTGTAGCCTTTAGAGCGTTCAAAATATCCAAGAAGGAAACATTTTTGTGCCTTAGAATCAAACTTACCAAGATGATCTTTAGTATTCAGAATGAAACAAACACATCCAAAAAGATGAAAATATGAAATGTTGGGCTTTCTGTTCTTCCACAATTCATAAGGAGTCTTATTTAGAGTAGGTCTTATAGAGATTCTATTCTGAATATAACATGCAGTGTTTATTGCTTCTGCCCAGAAGTGCTTAGCCATATTAGTTTCATTGATCATGGTTCTGGCCATTTCTTGTAGAGTCCTATTCTTTCGCTCTACAACTCCATTTTGCTGTGGAGTTCTAGGGCAAGAGAAATCATGGGCAATACCATTTTCTTTGAAGAACTCCTCATAGAATATGTTCTCAAATTCACCACCATGATCACTTCTGACCTTTATATTTTTCACTCCTTCTCAGATTGAATCTGAGTGCCGAATTCAAAGAACACTTAATGATACTCATCCTTGTGTTTTAAGAACTTTACCCATGTCCAGTGGTTGTAATCATCTACGATGACTAATCCATATTTCTTCCCTCTGACAGATGCTGTTATGACTGGTCCAAACAGATCAATGTGCAGGAGTTCTAGCGGCCTAGAGGAAGAGACAACATTCTTAGACTTGAATGCAGGTTTGGAGAACTTGCCCTTTTGACATGCTTCACAAAGAGAATCTCATTTGTATTTCAGATTTGGGAGTCCTCTGACCAGATTTAGTTTGTTAATCTGAGAAATCTTTTTCAAACTAGCATGTCCTAATCTTTTGTGCCAGACCCATTGCTCTTCAGAAACAGACATAAGGCAAGTCGCCTTCTGCTTCTCAAGATCAGAAAGATCAATCTTATAAATGTTGTTCTTTCTCTTACCTGTAAATAGGATTGAGCCATCCTTCTGACTTACAGCCTTGCAAGACTTTTGAATGAAATTATGTCATAACCATTGTCACTTAATTGACTTATGGACAATAAGTTATACGCTAATCCTTCTACAAGAAGTACATTAGTTATGGAAGGAGAGTTACCAATAATTATGGTTCCAGAGCCAATTATCTTGCCCTTCTGATCTCCTCCAAACTTGACTTCTCCACCAGACTTAAACACCAGGTCTTGGAACATAGACCTTCTTCCTGTCATGTGTCGCGAGCACCCAGAGTCCAGGTACCATGACATTTTGTGCTTTGTCTTCTTTGCTGCCAAGGATATCTACAACAAAAATTATCTTCTCCTTAGGTACCCACAATTTCTTGGGTCCTTTCTTGTTAGTTTTCCTCAAGTTCTGATTGAACTTGGGCTTAGCATAATAAGTAATAGGAGGAACAGCATGATATTCTTTGGGTTTGGCAGCATGATATTTTTTAGATTGTGTCACATGTTTCTTTGTGTGTGTAGCGTGAAAGCTTTTGGCATGTGAAGTGAGCCTAATATCATGTGAGTGGCCATATTTGAACTGCTCATACAATGGCTTGTATGTGGTTTTCATATCATCAACAGGTTCAAATTTATGTGGGGTATCACCCTCATAGCCAACGCCAATCCTTTTGTTTCCAGAAACTCCATATATCATAGAAGCAAGATGACTTCTGCCAATACTTCTAGATTAAAACTTTCTGAAGCCCGAGTCATATTCTTTCAGAATATGATTGAGGCTAGGAATGGATTTTTCTAATTCAGAAGGAGATCCAATGTATTTGGATAATTTTAAAACCTTTTCCTTCAGTTCAGAATTTTCCACTTCCAGCTTCTTAGTTTCAGATTCAAATAGCTTTTTCAGCTTTTTGTATTTGATGCTAAGATGAGCCTTGAGTTCCAGAAGTTCGGTTAAACTAGAAACTAACTCTTCTCTAGATAGTTCAAAAAATACCTCTTCAGAATCTGATTCTGATGTAGATTCTGATCCATCATCCACTTTGGCCATCAGTGCAAGGTTTGCCTGCTCGCCTTCAGAGTCTGATTCTGATTCTGATCCTGAATCATCCCACGTTGCCATAAGACCTTTCTTCTTATGAAACTTCTTCTTGGGATTCTCCTTCTGAAGTTTTGGACATTCATTCTTGAAGTGTCCAGGCTCATTGCACTCATAACAGATGACCTTCTTCTTGTCAGATCTTCTGCCTCCAGAAGATTCTCCTCTTTCAGGCTTCTTTGAACTTCTGAAGTTCTTGAACTTCCTTTGCTTGCTCTTCCAGAGTTGGTTTACCCTTCTGGAGATCATGGACAGTTCATCTTCTTCTTTTGATTCTGATTCTTCAGAATCTTCTTCTTCAGCCTGAAAAGCGTTAGTGCATTTTTTATAATTAGATTTTAATGTAATAGACTTACCTTTCTTCTAAGGTTCATTTGTATCCAACTCTATCTCATGGCTTCTTAGGGCACTGATTAGCTCTTCCAAAGAGACTTCATTCAGATTCTTTGCTATCTTGAATGCAGTCACCATTGGACCCCATCTTTTGGGCAAGCTTCTGATGATCTTCTTTACATGATCAGCCTTGGTGTAGCCTTTGTCCAGAACTCTTAATCCAGCAATTAAAGTTTGAAATCTTGAGAACATCCTCTCAATATTTTTATCATCCTCCATCTTGAAGGTTTCATATTTCTGGATTAGGGCAAGAGCTTTGGTCTCATTGACTTGAGCATTTCCTTCATGGGTCGTTTTCAATGACTCATAAATATCATAGGCAATTTCCCTGTTAGATATCTTCTCATACTCAGCATGAGAAATAGCATTCAGCAAAACAGTCCTACATTTATGATGATTTTTTAATAGCTTCTTTTGATCATCATTCATCTCTTGTCTTGTAAGCTTCACACCAGTAGCTTTCACTAGATGTTTGTAACCATCCATCAGAAGATCCCATAAGTCACCATCTAGACTACGAAAGTAACTTTCAAGTTTATCTTTCCAGTATTCAAAGTTTTCACCATCAAATACTGGTGGTCTAGTATAACCATTGTTACCATTTCCATTGTGTTGCTCAGCAGAGCCAGATGTAGATGTAGGTTTTGGATCTTCACCAGCCATCTTGGCTTAAGCGTTTTTCTCTTCCTGAATCTTTTCTAAACACGGTTAAGTGCTTGCACCTTAGAACCGTCACTCTGATACCAATTGAAGGATAGAAAAACACTTAGAAAGGGGGGGGGGTAGAATAATTGTAGCTTTAAAACTTGTAAGATAAAAACACTTTGCAGAAAGATTTTTATCCTGGTTCGTTATTAACTAAACTACTCCAGTCCACCCCCTTGGAGTGATTTATCTCACCTGAGGATTTAATCCACTAATCACACAAGATTACAATGATTTTCCACTTAGATAACTTCTAAGTCTTCCAGAGTATACTGATCACAACCTGATCACTCTAGGAACAAACTGCTTAGATACCCTCTAAGACTTTCTAGAGTATTCTGATCACAACCTGATCACTCTAGTTCTTACAACTTAATGTAAACAAATTCTTATAAGAGTTACAATGCTTCTTAGAAAGCTATTATCACAACTGTGATTTTCTGTTAAGTTTAAGCTTAATCTCACTAATATATTACAACAGCAATGTAGTGAGGTTGAAGATGAAGTTTGAGAGCTTTTTGAATTTGACAGCGTTTCTGTATATTTGCGCGGAGTGTTCTCTTTAGCTTCTCATCAGAACTTCAATTTATAGGCGTTTGAGAAGATGACCGTTGGGAGCATTTAATGCTTTGCGTGATCCGTACAACATTGCATTTAATGTTTCACTCTTTTGTCAACTACCTCGAGCCTTGCTTTCGCTGTGTCTACTGACATTGCCTTTAATAGCTTCTAACGTTCCTTTTGTCAGTCAGCGTAGCCTGCCATCTTGTACTTGCTTCTGATCTGATGTTTGTGTAAACAACGTTTGAATATCATCAGAGTCAAACTGCTTGGTGCAGAGCATCTTCTTGTCTTCTGACCTTGAAGTGCTTCTTAGCGTGATACCATGAGAACTTCAGTGGTTCTGCTTCTGATCTCAAGTTCTTCTGATGCTTCCATAGACCATGTTCTGATTCTGCTTGACCATCTTTTAATGTCATGCCAGACCATGTTCTAATGTTGCATGCTGAACCTTCTGAGTCAGTGCTTCTTGCGCTGATTTTGTGCATACTCTTTATATGATTCCTGAAATGGAAATTGCATAGTATTAGAGTACCACATTATCTCATACAAAATTCATATACATTGTTATCATCAAAACAAAGAATATTGATCAGAAAAAATCTTGTTCTAACATATATGCCAATTAATATGCCTAATCTTATGAACTGAATGTCTAATATAATTTCTTAAAGTTCTAAAATCAACAGAGCGAGAGTTTGAAATTTTAGAACTGATAAAGGTTAGGGTCAACAGAGCAAGAGTTTGAGATTCTTAACTGGATAGTAGACATAGGACATTAGTTTTAAGGATGGCGAAAGCGTATTAAAACTGATTAGAATTTATTTACCTTCAAAAAGTGTTTTTAAACCCGACGCGGGATGGCGAGAGCGTACGTTAGGGAATACTAGCATGATCCGAGTCAACAGAGCGAGAGTTTGAGACTAGGAGATTTAAGTAGGTAACGTCTTCATGAAGCGAGCATTTTATTAATTATGATGTTTTCAAAAAGCGTTCCTAAATCTGGTGGGATGGCGAGAGCGTACATTATGAGTTAGTATCGTAGTCTGAATCAACAGAGTGAGAGTTTGAGAGGAGGACTTTTAAATAACATAGTTAGTAAAGATCTTTGATTTAATTAGAATCTGGCTAATGGAACTTCGGATCACCTAAGTTAGATGAAATACATACTAATATCCGTTTATTATTATATTTTACCTAGATTTAAGATTTTAGTTTCCCCTTATTAACAACCCAAATATCATTAGCCTTAGCTTTACATAGTAACTTTAGATAACGGTAGGTCGATTTATAGTCCCTGTGGATTCGATATCTTTTAAAACTACACGACACGCTTGTGCACTTGCAGTTATCCCGACAAATAGACATGCAAAGTCACGATCAAAGAATCCCCTTGACTAGTTTAGAACAAGATCCCAAGCCTTGTGAGATTGCAAAATCAACTCATTTGAGAAAGGGAGAAGTTGAAAAGAACATGGTTACTAAAGGAGGACTACCTGGACTACCTACTGAGTTCTTAATTAAGAAAGCTCTCACCTTGTCACAAGAAAGAAAGGAAGAAGACTTTGAAGCTGTTTTTGCCTTGTTGGTGTATGGGTTATTCTTGTTCCCTAACATTAACAACTTTGTTGATATCAATGCCATCAAGATCTTTATGAAGAAAAATCCTTATTCTACCTTACTTGGAGACACTTACTATTCTATTCATCTCAAAAATTCCTATGGAAAGGGAATGGTTACCTGTTGTACTCCTTTGCTATACAAGTGGTACATATCTCATCTGCCTGACACCTCTGAATTCTGGAGCCAGAAAGAAGGATTGAAATGGTCACAAAAGATCATGACTCTTACCAACACTGAGATTGTTTGGACAAACAAACACTTCTGTAGAATGAAGACTTTAGACTGCTATGGTGATTTCCCTAATGTTCCTCTCATTGGTACAAAAGGAGCAATGAACTATAGCCCCGTGTTAGCTCGTCGTCATTTTGGGTTTCCTGTGGATAAAAGACCAAGGAGAAATTTATTGGATGGGTTCTTTATGGAAGAAAGAGTTGAGAATAAAGAGTTTAGAGAAAAGATTGCTAATGCTTGGCATCCAAGCCATAGAAGAAAAATCAAAGATTGGAAGACCAAAGGGGACCTCTCTCCTGAGCCCTTTGATAATTGGGTCACTGCCAGAGCTGCTGAAATGAGAATGCCTATTCTCCCTGGAACATCTGCACCCCCAAATGAGGAGTATGTTCCACCTATCGTAGTTCCTTCAACAATTGAAAGTCTCCAAGAAGCTCTAAGAAAAATGAATAAATCAAGAGACCATTGGAAGAAGAAGTTTGAGTACTCTGATGCTGAAATTGGAATGTTGGAAGAATCCTATGAAGAAGTGTTAAAAGAAAAGAATGATCAACTATTCCTTCAAGACACTTGGCTCATAGCTAAGATGCCACTATTTCCAAATATGAAAGAGAAAAGAAAAGGAAACAAAAAGAAGAAGCTCTCCCTCCAAAAGAAGCTGCATGGAAGAGTATTGTTGAGAGGCTAGAAAAGGTCAAGCTAAAGAAGAAGACTCAAGATGATATGGATACTTCTCACTAAGCTTTGATGATCACTCTTGGATTTTACTAGCTTCCTTTGTTTGTTTCTACCTTGTAACTCTTGAAATTAGTTATTGACTTGGTTGTCCCTTGTCCCTTTGTATGCTATCAAAAGAAAATGGTACTTTGATGACCCTCGATGACCTTTAAATGTACCAAGATTGCCTTGTCCCTTTATTATTAATGAATGAAATTTCTTTTTCATGTTACTGTATAGTGTTTACATTTACAAAACTCTTAAATAAATCCTTGAAAGATATTATGATATGTTTTGAAAATTAAAACAAAAAAAAGAGTCTTTTGCATTTCATACATCATACCACATTCACATTCATATTCACATCTGAGTCAGAGTCTTATTCATTCCTCTCTCTCTCTCCTAAGAGTCAAGATGACACACCGGTATAATACTCGCGCCAATCATCAAAGAATGGAAGATGGCATTGTTGATGATCAAGAGTGGCAAGAAGAAGTTGTTGTCCTACATTCTAGTATTGAAAGATTAACTTCTATGGTTCAAGACTTGGTGGCTGCTCATAATCAGCCATCAACCAAAGCTCAGACTACTGTGATCTCCGAGATAGAGACTACCCGAGATAGAGACTGCTCAGATTCCTGCAATTCCTGTGACGAATCCTACGACCACTAGACCATATGGGATAGATATGGATTTCCAATTGGCTGGACAACATATTCCTGTTTCACACACGACAATTCCTCAGGCAATCATGACCACTACTCCTACTGCAATGAATGTTATCCATGTCCAAAATAAACAGATCTTCCATGGTGCTCCTTCTGAAGGTATGGGAAGATTGAAAGAATTTGAGTACCAATTTATGGAAATGCAAAAAGAGATCAAGGCCCTTAGAGGAAAAGATCTATTTTGAAATGAAGTAAATGATTTATGCTTGGTTTCGAATGTCAGAGTTCTGGCCAAGTTCAGACTCCCAAAATTTGAGAAGTACAAAGGGAATTCATGTCCTCACAGTCATCTGATCATGTATGTAAGGAAAATGCCCATACACACAGAAGATCAACGCTTGTTAATTCACTACTTTCAAGATATCCTATATGGGGCTGCTTTGAAATGGTGCATGGGTCTGGATAGTACTCACATCAGTACTTTCCATGACCTGGGTGAAGCTTTCATCAGACAATACAAATACAACATTGATATGGCACCGGACAGAGATCAACTCTGTGCTATGTCCCAAAGAGAAAAAGAGTCCTTCAAAGAGTACGCGTAAAGATGGCGTGAACTAGCTGCTCAAATCATTCCTGCCATGGAAGAAAAAGAAATGACCAAGGTGTTCTTTAAGACACTAAGCACCTTTTACTACGAGAAGATGGTAGCAAGCTCTCCCAATGACTTTATTGAGATGGTAAACATGGTAATGCGGCTTGAAGAAGGTATCTGAGAAGGTCGCCTAATCAAAGAAGCAAGTTCATCACTAGCTAGTGGTGGCGTCAAAAGATTTGGTGGTACATTTGCCAAGAAGAAAGAAGAAATTGTTAGTGCCATCTCAAGAGGAAGAAAAAGACGGTATCAAGCACAACAAATTGCTGTTGTGACTCCAGTTGTTAGCCAAGCCCCACCTCAGAATGTGCAGAAGCCTCAGCCTCAATAGCCTTGACAACAGGCTCCTCAACAGACTCAACAAAGCAAATATCCACCTTTTGATCCTATTCCGATGACTTATACGGAATTACTGCCTTTGCTACTTCAGAAGAATCTAGTTCAACTGAGGGATCCTCCTTCTCCTCCTGCTAATCCACCATTTTGGTACAAGGCAGATGCTCGTTGTGCTTTTCACATAAATTCTCCTGGCCATACTGTGGACAATTGTCATCCTCTCATGATTGAAGTACAGAAACTAGTCCGAAGCAACATGCTCACCTTCAAGGATGTTAATCCTAATGTTCAAGTTAATCCACTGCCTAACCATTAGACGATCAATGCAATCCAGACCCAATCCGGTTATGAATACCTACATGATGTTTGTGAATCAACTCAATCCTTGGTGAATATGCATGTTGTCTTGTGTGAACTTTATTAATTCCTCCACATGACTACAATGCTTGTCCAATATGTTCCAACACCATTCGTGGATGTACTCTCGTAGTTGAATATCTTCAAAAACTGCTAGACCGAGGGATTATTAGCATATTAAGAAAGAAAAGAGATGAAGAAATCCACTCTGTCAACATGGTACATGGCTATCATGGCCAATATCAAGTCTATGACGTACACCAGTTGAGATGTGACATAGTACAAATGCATGCCACCTTATGGGTGATGGGAGGATTAACTCGACACAATTATGGCTCTTGCAGAATCTGCTGCAGAGATACCCGTGGATGTGCACTGGTAAAAGCAGGAATTCAGAGTCTCATGGATCGATGACTTATCCAGATTCTCCGAGATAGAGATGAGAATAATGTCAACATGATTGGGTAAAGTTTCATAGTGAAGTATGTGCCCGATGTTCGCACTGTGTGCGGATCCTTGCGAATGATTCACGAGAAATGGATCCGAAACAGATTAATTGAGTTTAGCCATGATAGATGTCCCGCTTGTGAAGGAAGCACACGAGGTTGTGCTAATCTACAAGAAGACATTCTAACTCTGATAGGTCTTGGTTTGCTAGACGAAGAAATCAAAGGAAGAAAAGGACACAATTACATTGAAGAAGAAATGAAATATGGGCCACTTGAAAGTATGATGCGAGAAGTTCCTCAAAGGATTCCGAAGCACAACCGTGACCTATACAGATCAGCAAAGTATGAAGACAACATTTTGAAAAATGTACTAGTAGACGCTGGTTCATCTCTGAACATTATGCCATGGAGCACCTTGGAAAGTTTATCCTATCAAGGGGCACCTTTTAGACCAAATGGGGTCAGCGTACTGACTTTTGAAGGGTTCTCACGCACTGTGATTGGAGAGATTGATCTTCCTATCCGCATCGGACCTCATGATTTTGATATCACCTTTCAAGTGATGGAGATTTATCCCGCCTACAGCTGTTTGTTGGGAAGACCTTGGATTCACAATGCTAAAGATGTTCCTTCCACTTCTCACCAGATGTTGAAATACCCTTTGAAGGACAAAATAATAACTGTTTATGAAGAAAAGACCATGTTTGTTTGTCAATTATCCTCTGCTCCTAACATTGAAGAAATTACAGCTCAGTTCCAAGCTTTAGTAATCGTCAATCCTGAATACAGAAAGAAAGTTGGTGCGTCTATTTCATCCGGGAAAGATTCCCAACAAGTGGTTGCCCAAGGATCTTATGAAGGCTGGGGGCAAGTTATTGAACCTCCCACCAACAAGAACAAAAGTGGTCTAGGATTCACATCCTAGAAATTAAAAGGAAAATAACTTGAGTATGGAAGCTGCAGCAAGACTCTGCGTGAGACCTTTCAAAGTGCTGGCTACATCAACCCAGATAAACAAGACATAGCTGCTATCATTGAAGATGTTCCAGAATGTTCAAGCTTCGTGACGCGTGGAGAGGACAACTCCAACTGGACTTCCGTCAGCATCTCTTATATTATTCACGAGTCTAAGAAATTTTTTGTCTTTTAAAAAAAAACCTTTCGCTCTGCCCAAGTCGAAAGGGTAATGTGTCGGGCTGTTTAAAATAATTCCTTTTGTTCTGCCCAAGACAAAAGTGAGCTTATGTAGGGCTTTGTTTCATATCATTAATAAAAAGCATTTTTTGCTTCCCTTTTGTTTATCTTTTTCTGAAAATGGTAACATCTAAAAAACCCATAAAAATCAATCAAACTTGTTTTTCAAATTTGCACATACACCTTTTCTTTTATTTGTACCTGAAAAGCAAAACATCAAAAGAGAGATCAAAGAATGGCTCGGGGGAAAGGGAGAGGACGGGGACGGGGGAGACCTCCAGCAATTGTGGAACCGCCGTCACCGGAAACTCCACCGGCTACTCAGAGCGAGGAACTGGTGTCACCTATTGCAAACTCCGATTGCGCGAATCATGGAGAGAATTGTAGTCCACAGAAGCAGAGTAAGGGAGGGAAAGTAGCGGATAAGCATGAAACCCTAAATCCTCCGATTGAAGGTGAGACTCGGAAGCTTTGGGTTGATGTTCTCAGCAACAATCGGAAACCAGGTAATGGCTTAACTCTTGATTTCATTGCGCCGAAAGTGATTAATGGGGAAATTGTTGTGGAAATTGAGAAATCGGATATTGAATCTGAAATTCGATATTGGGATAGTGCCTTAATCATGTATGTGTTGGGAGGTGATCTAAGTATGAACATGGTTAAGAATTTTATGACAAAGAATTGGAATACTGTGAAATTGCCGGATCTACTCTACCATAATGATGGATACTTCCTTATGAAGTTCAAGTCATTTGATGAAAAAGAGGAGATTCTGATGAATGGACCGTATATGATCAAGAACATGCCTATGATTCTTAGGGACTGGAAACCGAATTTCAGTATGAAGAATGATATGCTTCGTACTATCCCATTGTGGGTGAAGTTCCCTCAACTACCTTTGGAGCTATGGGGTGCTAACAGTCTGCAGAAGATTGGGAGTGCTATTGGAAGGCCAGTGGTGACGGATGAATGCACTGCTCACAAATTGCGTGTTTCCTATGCCAGGCTCTTAGTGGAAATTGATGCTACACAAGATGTCCCAACTTCAGTAACAATCCAGAATGCTGAGGGTGAGAAAGTGAAACAACCAATTGAATATGAATGGTTACCAAAGTTCTGTGGAAGATGTCAGAAATTTGGTCACAACTGTGCTACTAGGATTACCACTACATGGCAGCCAAAGAATGGAGTTACCAAAGTGAAGAATAACACCAAAGAGGGTGAGATCCCAAAAGAAAAAGGTAAGGAAGTGGCAGAAAATTCTAAGAAGAGTGATGAAGAAACAGGAAGTGCTGAGAGTCCTAAGATGATTGGAAAAGAGAAAGATAGTGCAGCCAAGGAAATTGAAGGGATCCCTAACCCAGATGAAGACTGGATTCTACCTAAGAGCATTAGCAAAGGAAAAAATGGCAGCAGACCAAAGATGACTATTGGAGATTCTAGTATTGCTAGCAATAATGGTTTTGAAGCATTGGGAGATTTGGTCGAGCCTCCCCTGCACATAGCCATTGAGCCATGTTAGTCTCTTGGAATGTCAGGGGGTTAAATAAATGTGGGAAGTTGAGAGAGATTAGCTCCCATCTCTCTAGGATCCACCCTGAAATTTGTATTCTGCTGGAAACTCGAGTGAAAAGCCATAAGGCTTGCTCTATTAGACAAAAGTTGCACTTCCATGACAACTATATTGATAACTACTCCCACCACCCAAATGGCAGGATTTGGATCAGTTGGAATTCTGGCATTACTAAGATCTATATGGAGCAATGCACTGACCAGTTTATACACTGCAGAGTCTTGGATCTACAGGGTAGACTAAAGTTCAGGATGACAGTGGTCTATGCAATGAATACTCTGGATAGAAGGAAAATTCTTTGGCAAGAGATTGAACAACTAGCAGGACAACACAGTGAACCTTGGTGCATTGTGGGGGACTTTAACAATGTTCTCAGAAGTAAGGATCGGATAGGTGGTAGGATGGTTGCTGACTCTGAATTTAGGGACCTTCAGAATATGATTGACAATTGCAATCTGGCTGAAATGACTAACCAGGGAGACTATTACACCTGGCATAATAAGCACGAGAAGGACCCAATCTACTCAAGAATAGACAGAATTCTTGGCAACACTGCTTGGTTCCAGGAGCTTGACCTACAGCTTGATCACCTCCCCCCTAGTGTTTCTGACCATGTGATTCTTTACCTCACTAGTCAGACATACAGTAGGCCTCTAAAAAGTTCCTTTAAGTTCATCAATTGCACCACTGAGCTTGAGGGGTTTCAGGAAATAGTGGCTAATAGCTGGTCTGCTCCTATTCAAGGCAGCCCCCCATTCATATTGTGGGAGAAATTGAAGAGATTAAAGCCTGTGTTGAGGAAGCTGAGCAAACCTCTTACTGATGTGCAGAGGCAAATTTTGAAAGTTAGGGAAGAGCTGAGGACTATCCAGCAGGAGCTTTCATTAGATCATATGAATGCTGACCTCATTCATAAGGCAAAGGAGAAATCTGATGAAATCATGAAATGGCAAGACATGGAAGAGAAAGTCTTGCAGCAAAAATCTAAGATCGAGTGGATCAAGTTGGGGGATGGAAATAATCATTTTTTCCATGCCTCCCTTAAAGCCAAAGCTCAATCTAAGAGGATGATGAAGGTCTGTCTTGATGATGGTACTGAAATCTTTGAAAAGAAGGGAATTGAAGAGGAAGTTCTCAAGTTCTATGGTAACCTCATGGGGAAGGAAGACAGAATTCTGAACCAAATCAATCTGCAGACTATGAGGGAAGGCAACTGTTTGAATAGTGATCAAAGAAGAGACCTCATCAAACAGGTTAGTGAAAAGGAGATTAAAGATGCCTTATTTGAGAT
Organism: Vicia villosa; assembly: GCF_029867415.1. Lineage (NCBI taxonomy): Eukaryota > Viridiplantae > Streptophyta > Magnoliopsida > Fabales > Fabaceae > Vicia > Vicia villosa. The sequence goes on from NW_026705337.1 coordinate 25,720, forward strand.
GGGTGATAATAAAAGCCCTGGTATTGATGGTTACAGTGCCAAATTTTTTAAGAGTTGCTGGAATGTGATTAAAGAGGACTTGATTAATACCATTCGATACTGGTTTAGAACTAATACAATGTTCAAAGGGTTCAATAGCACAGTCGTAACTCTCATCCCTAAGAAGCCTGAGGCAATGAATCTTAAAGACTATAGACCAATAGCTTGTTGCACTATTGTCTATAAGATTTATTCTAGGATCCTTACTGCCAGAATTGCCAAAATCATTGGGTCCATTGTGAGCCATAGCCAAGCTGCTTTCATCCCCGGGCAGCATATACATAAACATATCTTACTGGCTACGGAGCTTATAAAAGGCTACAATAGGAAACATGGTACCCCTAGATGCATGATCCAACTGGATCTACAGAAAGCATATGATATGCTCAGCTGGTCTGCTCTTAGAAATATCCTTACTGAGATTGGTTTTCCCAGCCAATTTGTGAATTGGATCATGGCAGGTGTTACTACTGTTTCTTATTGTTTTAACATCAATGGAGATAACACAAAGAAAATGGAGGCTGCTAGAGGAATCCGGCAAGGAGACCCCATATCTCCATTCCTTTTTGTTATTGTGATGGAGTACTTCAGTAGACTGTTGTTCAAGATGCAGCAAAGCCCTGAGTTCCACCACCACTCAAAGTGCAAAAAACTAAAAGTAACACACTTGACCTTCGCAGACGATATTCTGCTCTTTTCCAGAGGTGATACCAACTCTGTGAACTCTCTTATGTCGACTCTGCAAGCTTTCTCTAGCTCCACTGGTTTGATTGTAAACCCAGCTAAATGTCAAATTTACTTGGGAGCTGTGGATGAGGTCACGAGCAGAAATATCTTGGAGGCCACAGGTTTCAGCAGAGGGCAGCTTCCCTTTAAGTATCTTGGAGTTCCTCTCTCGAGTAAGAAACTCTCTATATGCCATTACCTACCTCTAATTGATAAAATTCTGTGTAGGATCCACCATTGGAGCTCTAGATTACTGAGCATTGCTGGTAGATTCCAGCTCGTTCAAGCTGTGAGTTTTGCTATTGCAAGTTATTGGATCCAATGTTTCCCTATCCCCAAAGCCGTTATAAAGAAAATCAATGCCTCCTGTAGGGCCTTTGTATGGACTGGTGGGAGTGCTCCTAGCAGGAAAAGTCCCATTGCTTGGAAGGAGATATGCAAGCCTAAAAGGAAAGGAGGGTGGAATGTTCTTGACTTGGAAGAGTGGAACAAAATAGCTATGGTTAAGCTGCTTTGGGATTTGGTCAAAAAAACCGACAGTATGTGGGTGTTATGGATTCATGCCTACTTCATAAAAGGTAAAGATATATGGACCATTGATAAGTGCTCTCAGAATTCCTGGATTGTGAATAATGTGCTGAAAGCTAGAGAAAAGGTAGATGCTGTCCCCCACTCTTGGCAGAATGCTATGGATACTGGCTGTTTTAAGATGAGCAAATTCTATAAAGAGATTCTGCAGGATAGTGTGGACATGAATTGGAATCCTCTATTTGATGGTAACAAAGCTAGGCCCCGTGCATTGCTATGCCTCTGGATGGCTTGTCACAGGCGCTTAGCTACAAAGGAGAGGTTGGCAAAGTTTGGTTTCATCACTGAATTGCAGTGCTGTTTTTGCAGGTCCCCTGAAAACATTGATCACTTGTTCTTTAGTTGTGTTGCTATGTGCGATATATGGGCCAACATCTTGAACTGGCTCAATATCCCTCACTCCCCCCAACCGTGGAATCTGGAAAGCAGCTGGCTAGTTAGATGCTGCAAGGGCAAGGGTGTGAAAGCTGGTATTTTCAAGATGGTGGTAGCGGAGACTATCTACCATTGCTGGAAATGGCGCAATGATACTTGTTTTGATAAAAGTTACACTAGTGATAGAGTGGTATATAGTATAAAAGAAGCTATTATACATAGAGGTTGGTTATATAGGAGGTATAGAGATTATATAGCAAACTTGTTGATGTAGATTTGTTCTTTTGTTAGGTTGGATCATTGTGATCACCTTGTACTTACAGGTTTTTTTGAATTATAATAAAAATTTTATTTGTTCAAAAAAAAAAAAAAAGCAAAACATAAATCATGTGCAGATAATCTCTTGATAAACCCGCTGAAAACAATGATCATAGGCCATCTCCCAACTTTGAATACCCTGTGTACAAAGCTGAAGAAGAGAGTAGTGAAGAGATCTCTGAAGAGATCACCCGCCTACTTGAGCACGAGGAAAAGATCATTGAGCCGCACAAAGAGCCTTTGGAAGTAATTAATTTGGGTTCTGAAGAAAATAAAAGAGAAGTGTGAGTTAGGGCATTGTTAGAAACAAGTGTCAAAGAGAAAATGGTTAATTTGTTGAGAGAATATGTGGATGTCTTTGCTTGGAGCTATCAATATATGCCTGGGTTGGATACCACTATTGTAGAGCACAGATTACCGTTAAAACCAGAATGTCCGCCTGTTAAGCAAAAGTTTAGAAGAACTCACCCAGATATGGCAGATAAGAACAAAGAAGAGGTACAAAAGCAAATCAATGCTGGGTTCCTTGTCACATCAGAATATACTCAGTGGTTGGCCAACATAGTGCCCATTCCCAAGAAGGATGGAAAAATCTGAATGTGTTGATTATAGAGATTTAAACAGAGCAAGTCCAAAAGATGATTTCTCGTTACCCCACATCGACATGCTAGTGGACAGCACTGCTAAGTTTAAAGTCTTCTCATTTATGGATGGATTTTCAGGTTACAATCAGATCATGATGGCACCTGAAGATATGGAGAAAACAACTTTCATCACACCCTGGGGCACGTTTTGTTACCGTGTGATGCCATTTGGTCTAAAGAATACTGGAACAACTTATCAAAGAGCCATGACGACTCTCTTCCATGATATGATACACAAAGAAATTGAAGTTTATGTGGACGACATGATTGCCAAGTCTGCATCAGAAGAAGAAAATGTTGGGCACTTACTGAAGTTGTTCCAACGTTTGAGAAAATACAAGCTGCGTCTAAACCCAAGTAAATGCATATCTGGTGTCCTCTCTGGAAAATTACTAGGTTTCATTGTCAGCCAAAGAGGTATTGAGGTTGACCCCGACAAAGTCAAAGCCATTCAAGAAATGCCTCCTCCAAAAATTGAAAAACAAGTTAGAGGATTTCTTGGACGATTGAATTACATCTCCAGATTTATCTCTCACATGACTGCAACTTGTGGACCAATCTTTAAACTTCTCCGCAAAGACCAAGAATGTAAATGGACAGAAGAATGTCAGAAAGCTTTTGAGGATATCAAATAATACCTGATGGAACCTCCAATCTTAACCCTCTAGTGGAAGGAAGACCTTTGATCATGTATTTGGCCGTACTTGAAGATTCTATGGGGTGTGTCCTGGGTCAGCAAGACGATTCTGGTCGAAAAGAGTATGCCATTTATTACTTGAGCAAAAAGTATACCGACTGTGAAACAAGATATTCACTGCTCGAGAAAACTTGTTGTACTCTTGTATGGGCTGTTCGCCGGCTAAGGCAGTACATGTTGACTCATACAACATCTCTCATATCCAAAATAAATCCAATCAAATACTTGTTTGAAAAGCCTACGTTGACTGGAAGAATTGCCCGCTGGCAGATGTTATTATCAGAGTACAACATCCAATATCGTGCCCAAAAAGCCATCAAAGGAAGTGTTTTATGTAACACCCGTATATTTTAATTTTTAATTTAAATGGAAATTTAATTTAATAATTAGAATTATTGGTGATTTGTAGAATTTAATTGGAAAATGATGGTTTATGGTGTTGGGCCATGTGTGACGTTAAGGAATGAGGGGGTGTTATGTTAGTAAAGGTCTTATTCCAATTAAAGGTTATTTTATAAAATAATAAGGAATTGAGAATAAGAAAAGGAACGTGAAAAGCAGAGCAGAGGAGATGGGGGATTGGGAAGCTGGTACGTGAAGAGGAGCAATGAAGGGAGAGCCCAATCAAGAATCTTTGGCTAAGGTAAGGGGGGACTCTCCGGTTATCATCTATTATCGTGTTCTTAGATAATAATATTGATTAGGGATGTTGTTGAGTCAATTGGATTATATGATAGATTTAGGGATTTAGTCGAATTGTATGATGTTTGATCCCTATGTTTGAATCCATGATACCTATGTTGTTTTGGTCCCAATTGATGCGTGATTGAGGTATTATGAGGTGTTCTTCGTGTTGTTTGTGCATTCGATTTCCCTAGGTTCGTACTGGTATGAATTGGGAGTGTTTGGAATGCATAGAATGCTGTTTTCTGCAGGTTGGGGTTTCTGAAATCGCCGGTTCGCGCCGCGCGCACAGGGTTGGCGCCGCGAACAGGTGGGCAAAATGCCAGGAAATTGTGATACGCACAGGTCGCGCCGCGTACCTGTGTTGGCGCCGCGAAGGCGTACTTGTTTTCTCGCATCGCGCCGCGTGCATAGGTTGGCGCCGCGAACGTGTTTGTGTGCTTCAGGTCGCGCCGCGAAGTCTTGGTTGCGCCGCTTGCTGTAGCGTTAGTTGTTTTCTTGAAAAGTTAAATGATGTGTAACTTTCGAACCGTAGGTCCGTTTTTAGTGCCGTTTCGAGCACGATGAATCTTATGAGATAGCCTATGTTTTAAATGATGAAATGAGGTGTGAATCCAATTATTTTTAAATATGATTTTATTTCTTGGTGTATGATGTATTGTACATATATGTGATGAGATGTGTTAAATACATGATATGTTGAAATATTAATCATGTGACGATTTGTTTAATTGGATGATGTATTGTTGACATATATGATGAAATGTGACAATATGAGATGTTGTTTTGAAAAATATTATGATGTGATGATTTGTTTAGAGTCGTATGATGATGACTGATTTGCTTTGAAATGATGCGAATACATGTGTGTCCTTATTTTTGATGATGATGATTGATGTGGACACTTGTATGTTCTTTAATGATGATGATGATGATTGATTATATTTGAATGATGCTAATGTATATAAACATACTTTGATGATGATGATGATGATGAAATGGGTATTTGATGATGTTACTCATTAGACTTGACGATGGTATAGTATGTTGTATATGTTGCATTCATTCATGTTCATTGATGATACTGTATCCATAAGGGTGTGTTGGATCAGTGAAGGGCATGATTCCCATTGTGTGGAATCTGTGCTGGCAGGGCCGTATCTTGATGATGTTTGATCGGTCATGGGTTATCCCCATTTGATGAGGTTGGTACCACATGCATAGTGTCAGTTCATACATATGCATACTTTTATAACATGATTGGATGTATTCCAGTGTTATAAATATTGATGATGTGTTGGTTGTGTGTTTTGTTGAATTAATGTTGAGTATGATTGTCTGTTTGAAAGATGTGTTCTGTTGATGTTTGTGTAAATGATAGATGTTCCTGATAATCTGAATATGATGAAATTGGGTGAATGATATAACTATGATGTGTTATTATTTAAGATGCAATAACATTTGTTAACTGTGATGAGACTCACCCTTACTGTTGACATTTTCAGATTGAGGATAGCTGCTTTCGACTTGGTGAGGATTAGCTCATAAGTCAGTGTATTAGTGTAGCGTCAGGTGTCATGCTCTGATATTGTAACACTGGGGGAACGTTAGATTAGAGTTTATGATGATACTCTATGGTGTTGTTATTGTATTAAATTATGTGGGATATTGCATAAATGATGTTATGCTTATCCGTATGATGAATTTTCCGCTGTGTAAACATGAGATTTTATGTATTATGGTGAATTGTTCCTTAGTGAAAGCATGACAATGAATATATGATGAATTTGTTTTAATTGGAATTGTGGCACCCTTGTTTTCATGTTTTACTCTGAAAATTAATTATTAATTCCCGTGGGGTTTTGAAGGGTGTTACAATAGTGGTATCAGAGCAGGTCGGTCCGTCCGGCCAATTGTTGAGTCAGTTGAGTTGCACGACGGTTGAATACTGTCGGCATTTTTATTCCTTGGTATGCGACATGTGAGTGAATCACTGTCGGTACTTGGTTGTTTGTTGCAGGTGTGGGATTGAAACAAGTGGGGGAGAAGCTTCGCTTCTCGGTTATGTTTCAGTTGAAGAAGATTGATTCAGTAGGCTGTTGTTGGAAACAGTGCGAGCATTGTCGGAGTTTGTTGTTTCCCGAGTTGAAGGTGACTTGGAATTAAGACTTCACTGGGAATTGAGTTGGAACATCTTGAAGGAAGGTGATTAGAGGTAATTGACAGTTATTGTAAGAGAAGGGGATTGGAGAGTTGCGATGTGTCAGCTCTGCTGGTGTGCTGCGAAGTTGTCAGTTGAGTAGCCTTGCGTCTCGGAAGAGGTTTAGTTACGAGTTTGCAAGGAGGATTGTTGTCGTGATGTTGCAGAAAGCGGACTTCGGCGGGGGAATGTGTCGCTTAAGTTATAAGGATGTTTGGAAGTGAAGAGATACGATAAGGGGCTGTTTGGAATGTGATAGAGTTGAAGAGAATGAGTTTGGGAGAGAGATTTTCGTAAGCAAAACGCAGGAAAATTGCTGAATAGCTGCGGAACTTCGAAAATTCATAACTGGAGTTCTGGACATCCGAATTGAGTTCCGTTTGAAGCGTCGGAGAGCTAAAGAGATGAAATTTGTTATAAAAATAGTTTCAGCAGCTGTAACATATTTAATTGTGATAGGATGACGTTGGAAAGAGGCGAAGTTACGGTTACTCTTGTTCTTATAACTAGACTTGTTTATTGGTACTGCACGGGATGTCAGTGTCAGTGTTGAAAGGATCGAAGGAACAATTAACAGGTTTGTTGAGGAGTAATTTTAAGAATTGAATTTACCAATTGAGGAGTTTTGGATATATCGTATAGAGTGTCACTGCATGATGTCAGTGTTGCATTTTTCGGGCAATGATTGGAAAATTCATATCTTGAGTTCCGAGTGTCGGATTGATGTGCCGTTTGAACCTACGAAGAGGAGGGATTGTGTTCTAATTTATGGGAGAGTTATAAATACAGTAGAGTGACCCTATGAGGAAAAGTTCTGAAGTCGGTTATGGAAGCGTGAAACTTGTTGAATAAGAATGCTTACTACCGTGATTGTTGGAAACAAAATTGAGTGTAACATGTTGTTGATGAGATGTTCGGTAATAAGGATGGTTTGAGGGCCGATGAATTTTAGTGAAGAGTGCATTAGTAGTAAAGATGGGATAAACTTTAGAACCCTTAGAAATCGTATTTGTGATGGCAAAACAACGATAAGTATAAAAGAAGAATTGTAGGGAATTTCTAACATCTGTTAATGTGAGGAAGACTTTGTTGAGATTCTGAGTGGGATGATATTTGGACGTGAAGGATGTAATAGAATTTGGATTAAAACCACGAGTTATGAATGTTGTCTTGGTCTTGCAGGCTAATTGTATGGTTCAAAATTCGAAGTGTTTAGTGATCATAAGGGTTGAAGTACCTCTTTGATTAGAAAGGGCTTAATATGAGGCAGTAGAGATGATTAGAATATATTTTTGGATTAGGATTTTGGTTTGAATTACCATCCTAATGAGGAAAATGTTGTGCTATTGTGTTGCGTAAGAAGTCCTTAAAATGTCGGTGCTAATGATGAATGAGTTGGATTTAATTGGACAATTTAGAGACTTGAGTTGGTATGTGAAGGCACTCCTAATAGTGTTAGGTTGAGTATGCTAAAAGATGACTAGTGGTACTCTTGACGAGATTAGAGAAGGTCAGAAAGTTGATGTTGAGTTGATCGATAGGTTGACTTTGAATTACCAAAGTAAAGGCGGTGAATTCAGAATCGACGAAAACGATGTAATGAGGTTGAGTGATTGGATTTGTGTAACTGATGTTTTGAGCCTCAGAAGAATATTCTATAAGGACACCGTAGTGAATTATTGGACTATGACGATGTTAATGAGTTTGGGTGCAAACTCGGAAAGGGACACTATTATGTAGTAACGACGGTTTATGCTTAAATATGATTTTCAACTAATATTGACAAATTTAGGACTTGATCACCCTAAATCTCTTGTTGGTAGTAGATGGAATCATATAGAAGAGATAAGCTTGTTTTGTTACCTTAATGGTTTAAGAGGTGATGAATACTAAGCCGTGAGAATAATCACTCACTATGTTGTGTGAACTTATGAAGAAGTGAATATGAAAGAGTGCGACATGGTGGATGATGACTTAAGACGGGTAATCAGAGTCGCGCAGCGAAAATGTGATGTGGAGTAGTGTTATGAGTACTACTCGCGGGCAGTAAAGGAATTAATATGTCGGAAGCCTACATAGAACATATGTGTTGATCTATATGTTGGATTTAGAATCCAGTGGATGTAAGGATGTCGTGTCGAAAAATTATAACTCTTTTGAATAATTGCCGAGATGATGAATATGTTATTACGGTTGTACGTAGTTAACGAGTATGTATTCGGTGAAATTAAAACGAAGAGTTGATGCTATATGACGTCGTAATAATTTTGTGTTGTTGTTAAGGGGTTATTGTAGATTCTAGATATAATGAGGAATTATACTCTATGAAGGGAGGAATTGATTTAGTTCTTAGAAAAGAGTGAAACTCAATTTGAGTTGTTTGTAAGGAATGGCGTATTGAGGCTGATGAGCTGATTTTAATTACTTGTGTGCACTCGTTCCGATGGCCGGGATATTTAATAGATGTAAAAACTCAAGAATTTGTTTTTGAGTGCGAGTAAGTATTATTGAGTGGTAAATTGGTACCATGAATGATGAAGAATGATTTTTGAAACGAATGAGTAAAGAGAGTCGGAATCGGGTAAAACTCAGAAATCTATTTGGTATAGATGATTGTGATGAGTAATCAGAGTAGTGCGGAAAAAGCGGAATGTAACGTGTTGGATAATTACTGGTGTGACTTAAGAGGAGTCAGATAATTGGAATTCAATGGTATAAGAATACGAGTATTGAGTTTCTTGAAGGAAGTGGTTGATGAAAAATGTAAGTATTACATTATCACTTAGATGGAAAAGTGTGTCTAAGGTTGGTATGTTTGGTGGATGGAATGCATTACTGCAGTGTTGATCAGTGTGATCACACTATGGATTGTGTAATTGTATTACTCAGTTGTTGAGTGTATTGTATAGGTTATGCCTCAATGTTCTATTGTAGTTAACCTTTTAGAGATATAATGAGTGGTACAACTTTTGATGGTCAAATGCGACATAAGAACTGGGATTTGAATGTATGAAACATGTTTCCTGTTGGTTATGTCAAATGGATTTTTGAGGTTGACCGATGGTAATGTTAATTGGGAGCTGAAGAGTCAGGTGGAGGACTCTTATACGAGCTGGTTACTCGAGGTATGTTTTCGAGGACGAAAACTCTTTTAGTGGGGGAGAGTTGTAACACCCGTATATTTTAATTTTTAATTTAAATGGAAATTTAATTTAATAATTAGAATTATTGGTGATTTGTAGAATTTAATTGGAAAATGATGGTTTATGGTGTTGGGCCATGTGTGAGGTTAAGGAATGAGGGGGTGTTATGTTAGTAAAGGTCTTATTCCAATTAAAGGTTATTTTATAAAATAATAAGGAATTGAGAATAAGAAAAGGAACGTGAAAAGCAGAGCAGAGGAGATGGGGGATTGGGAAGCTGGTACGTGAAGAGGAGCAATGGAGGGAGAGCCCAATCAAGAATCTTTGGCTAAGGTAAGGGGGGACTCTCCGGTTATCATCTATTATCGTGTTCTTAGATAATAATATTGATTAGGGATGTTGTTGAGTCAATTGGATTATATGATAGATTTAGGGATTTAGTCGAATTGTATGATGTTTGATCCCTATGTTTGAATCCATGATACCTATGTTGTTTTGGTCCCAATTGATGCGTGATTGAGGTATTATGAGGTGTTCTTCGTGTTGTTTGTGCATTCGATTTCCCTAGGTTCGTACTGGTATGAATTGGGAGTGTTTGGAATGCATAGAATGCTGTTTTCTGCAGGTTGGGGTTTCTGAAATCGCCGGTTCGCGCCGCGCGCACAGGGTTGGCGCCGCGAACAGGTGGGCAAAATGCCAGGAAATTGTGATACGCACAGGTCGCGCCGCGTACCTGTGTTGGCGCCGCGAAGGCGTACTTGTTTTCTCGCATCGCGCCGCGTGCATAGGTTGGCGCCGCGAACGTGTTTGTGTGCTTCAGGTCGCGCCGCGAAGTCTTGGTTGCGCCGCGTGCTGTAGCGTTAGTTGTTTTCTTGAAAAGTTAAATGATGTGTAACTTTCGAACCGTAGGTCCGTTTTTAGTGCCGTTTCGAGCACGATGAATCTTATGAGATAGCCTATGTTTTAAATGATGAAATGAGGTGTGAATCCAATTATTTTTAAATATGATTTTATTTCTTGGTGTATGATGTATTGTACATATATGTGATGAGATGTGTTAAATACATGATATGTTGAAATATTAATCATGTGACGATTTGTTTAATTGGATGATGTATTGTTGACATATATGATGAAATGTGACAATATGAGATGTTGTTTTGAAAAATATTATGATGTGATGATTTGTTTAGAGTCGTATGATGATGACTGATTTGCTTTGAAATGATGCGAATACATGTGTGTCCTTATTTTTGATGATGATGATTGATGTGGACACTTGTATGTTCTTTAATGATGATGATGATGATTGATTATATTTGAATGATGCTAATGTATATAAACATACTTTGATGATGATGATGATGATGAAATGGGTATTTGATGATGTTACTCATTAGACTTGACGATGGTATAGTATGTTGTATATGTTGCATTCATTCATGTTCATTGATGATACTGTATCCATAAGGGTGTGTTGGATCAGTGAAGGGCATGATTCCCATTGTGTGGAATCTGTGCTGGCAGGGCCGTATCTTGATGATGTTTGATCGGTCATGGGTTATCCCCATTTGATGAGGTTGGTACCACATGCATAGTGTCAGTTCATACATATGCATACTTTTATAACATGATTGGATGTATTCCAGTGTTATAAATATTGATGATGTGTTGGTTGTGTGTTTTGTTGAATTAATGTTGAGTATGATTGTCTGTTTGAAAGATGTGTTCTGTTGATGTTTGTGTAAATGATAGATGTTCCTGATAATCTGAATATGATGAAATTGGGTGAATGATATAACTATGATGTGTTATTATTTAAGATGCAATAACATTTGTTAACTGTGATGAGACTCACCCTTACTGTTGACATTTTCAGATTGAGGATAGCTGCTTTCGACTTGGTGAGGATTAGCTCATAAGTCAGTGTATTAGTGTAGCGTCAGGTGTCATGCTCTGATATTGTAACACTGGGGGAACGTTAGATTAGAGTTTATGATGATACTCTATGGTGTTGTTATTGTATTAAATTATGTGGGATATTGCATAAATGATGTTATGCTTATCCGTATGATGAATTTTCCGCTGTGTAAACATGAGATTTTATGTATTATGGTGAATTGTTCCTTAGTGAAAGCATGACAATGAATATATGATGAATTTGTTTTAATTGGAATTGTGGCACCCTTGTTTTCATGTTTTACTCTGAAAATTAATTATTAATTCCCGTGGGGTTTAGAAGGGTGTTACATTTTAGCCGATCATTTGACCTCCCAACCTATTGATGATGATCAATCTTTACAAGACGACTTCCCAGACGAAGAGATCATGTATTTGAAATCAAAATATTACGAAGAACCTTTACATGAAGAAGGGCCCGATCCTGAGTCCCGATGGGGTTTGATGTTTGATGGAGCTGTTAATGCTTATGGTAGAGGAATTGGGGCAATCATTTTTATGCCACAAGTTTCTCATGTACCGTTCACTGCAAGACTAATGTTCGACTGCACCAACAAGATGACAGAGTACAAAGCTTGTATCATGGGACTAGAAGAAGCCATTGATTTTAGAATCAAGATTCTGGATGTGTATGGAAATTCCGCTCTAGTCATTAATCAGATCAATGGAGATTGGGAAACTTGTCATTCTAGTTTAATTCCTTACAAAGATTATGCTCGAAGCTGCTAACCTTCTTCAACAAAGTTGAATCCATCACATACCTCGTGAGGAAAATCAAATGGCAGACGCATTGGCTACTCTAGCTTCCATGTATCAAGTGAAGTTTCCAAATGAAGCTCCTCAAATTACAATCACGCGCCTGGATAGGCCAGCTCATGTATTCACTGTTGAAGCTGTCACTAATGACAAGCCGTGGTTTTATGACATCAAAATCTTCTTACAAAAACAAGAGTACCCACCTGAGGCATCTAGCAAAGATAGAAGGACTTTGAGAAGATTGTCTGGTAATTTCTTCCTAATTGGAGATGTGCTCTACAAAAGGAATTTTGACATGGTATTGCTTAGATGCATGGATAGACATGAAGCAAACCAATTAATGCAAGAAATTCATGAAGGATCTTTTGGTACCCATGCCAATGGAAATGCGATGACTAGAAAGATACTGAGAGCGGGTTACTATTGGATGACAATTTAATATGACTGTTATAGATATGTAAAGAAGTGCCACAAATGCCAGATCTATGCTGATAAGATCCATGTGCCTTCGACGCTTCTTAACATTATCTCTTCTCCATGGAATGATTGAACCTAAGGCTTCAAATGAACATCGTTTCATCCTGGTCACCATTGACTACTTCACTAAATGGGTCGAAGTTGCCTCTTACGCCAATGTTACTCGACAAGTGGTAGTAAGATTTATCAAGAACAATCTCATCTGTCGCTACGGCGTGCCCAACCGAATCATTACTGATAGTGGTTCCAATCTGAACAGAAAGATGATGAAAGAGTTGTGTGATGAGTTCAAGATTGAGCATCACAATTCCTCCCCCTACCGTCCTAAGATGAATGGACAGTAGAAGCAGCTAACAAGAATATCAAAAATATTGTCCAGAAGATGGTTGTAACTTACAAAGACTGGCATGAAATGATCCCTCTTGCTCTGCATGGGTACCGTACTACAGTTTGCATTTCGACTTGGGCAACACCTTTCTCCTTAGTATATGGCATGGAAGCCGTACTCCCGGTAGAGGTTGAGATTCCCTCCTTAAGGATCCTAATGGAAGCCAAGTTATTAGAAGCCTAATGGTGCCAAGCTAGATACGACCAGTTGAATCTTATTGAAGAGAAAATAATGACCGCATTATGCCACGGTCAGCTTTACCAAGAAAGAATAAAGACAACCTTTGACAAGAAAGTCAGACCTCGAAGGTTCAAGTAAGGCGATCTCGTGCTCAATAATATATTACCTCTTCAACCAGATCCCAGGGACAAATGGACTCCCAATTATGAAGGCCCATAAATTGTCAAGAGAGCCTTCTCAGGTGGTGCTTTGACTCTTGCAACAATGGATGGTGAAGAATTCCCACGTCCTGTGAATACCGATGTGGTCAAGAAATACTTCGCCTAAAGAAAGGAAAAAGAAAGAAGCTCGCTAAGTTGAAAACCCGAAAGGGCGACTTAGGCAAAATTGAGCGTCTCGGTGGACTGAAAACCTGAAAGAGCGGTCCAAGCAAAAATTAGAGACAATAAAAAGAGAAGAAAAACATCCCGATGAATTGAAAACCTGCAAAGTCAATTCATGCAAAAATTAGGGAATATGGCAAGTAACCACATCTGGTATCACCTGACCATCCTAAAGATTTTATGAAGACTCTCAACCAACGTCAACGTATGCGTGATATTCAAAGTTGATACGGAGACTAGTAATCATTATATTTCAGTGTACCCTTTCCTGTAAAAGTTACCATTTTCAAACTTTGTAATCCATGGAGTCTTGTCGTTCGCAGACTACCATTCCATTAATGAAATTTGAGCCTTATCTCATTTCTTGGAATTCTTATTTTCATTCTATCTTGCAAAATATTGTTTTTAAAAATTTATTAGCGGATTTGAAACAAAGTCAAAAGTTGTTTTTCAAAGGTAGAACATTTTCTTAAGACTCTTGAATACAGAGGAGAATGTTGACCTAAAATCCCCAGGAGAGTTGGTTCTCGAAACAAGAAGCAAAAGCACCGACATATTTCATTCCTACAAAGAAGCTAGGTCTTGACATAAGTTGTCTCCAGCCAAGGATAGGATTTCTTCTCGAAATATGTTCCCCATTTCAACGGGTTTTCTTCTCGGAATGAATCCTTTGATAATGAAGATTAATTTGAAGAGTATTCTCTTCCTCTACAAGATTTGCAACCCAATAGAAGATATTATTGACAATCAAGTGAGTATATACCCTAGTGTTGTTATTTCCTAGTGTGGCCATCTTATTATATGCCTGTTTTGTCAGTATGCACATAACACTCACCTATGCACTCATGCATTCATGCATCATATATTCATGCACATTATTTGCATCTTGTTGATATGATAAGCTTATTATTCCCCAAGAAATGTCTTTACTCCCTCCATTTAAACGTCAGCTTTAGGCAGAAAGACCCGTAATTTTTATGTTTCCCCAGAGAGTTTGTTCCTCATGGGAAGATCTTGTTTCAGCTTATTCACCTGTCTGTAGATAGAGTGAACCCCCATTTTGAGCTTGTTCCTCAAGGGGGAGTGTCTTGTTTGGAGTTTCATTCCAACTCCGCCTTGGACTGAACTTTGTCTCCAGCAGATATGATTATTTGGATCAGTGAATCCTGGATTCTCATAGTGCATTTATTTTGCACGATTGAAAACCTGATATTTTCAAACTTGAACCTGTTTGTGGTTCCCCAGAAAGTTAGATTTATATCCCCCACAGTTACCCCTACAATTTACTTGACAACAAGTGTGGTCTCTTTATTTGAGTAGCTTGTGTGTCCCCCAATATGCTTCTTGAAAGAAGATGACAGTCTCTACGAAGCAAGGAAAATATTTCCAGCAAAAGAAGTTTGGAAATGATAGAAGTTTCACAATGGATGGTTGGCCTTCTCAAGATGATGAAGACAATCTGTTGAAGAACCTAATTGTGTGAACGATTAGTCTCTAGGTGTAAGAAGACAGTTCACTATGGAAGATCACAATAAATAATGAAGACAGTCTATTAAAGAACCTAGAGTTATTTATGAACGGTTAGTCTCTCCAGCGTCGAGACAATTCATGTTGAAGTTATTTATGAATGGTTAGTCTCTCCAGCGTCGAAACAGTTCATGTTGAATTTATTATGAATGATTAGTTGAAGATTATTATGAATGGCTAGTCCATCCAGCGTCGGGACAGTTCATGTTGAAGTTTATAATCCCTTATGAATGGTCAGTCTCCCTAGCGTATGAGACAGTTCATTAAGAAATCCCATTAATTTCCTCCCCCAGCATGAGAATGCAGCCCGTGGAGAAGATTAAACCTTGTTCTGTAAAAATCTTGAGTTTACCAAAGTCTGTTGCATTACTCATTTTCCAAGTATCAGTGACTGCTTACCCTATGTCCCCAGTAGATCTATTTCCTTCCTCCCAACCTAAAGGAAGGATGTTTTTGTTTATTCCATATAAAAATAAAAAAATATATGTCGTTTTCATATCATGCATGTGGGCTCTCAGGGTCCAAAATTGTGTTATCTTTTATATTTAAGTCCTTCCTACAGTGTTGAAACGAAGATTCCACCTTCCCCTCATCAGGTACCAGGAACTTAAATAGGGGCATCTGTTGCACCCCAATCTTTGACCACTGAGATCCAACCATAGCCTAAATACTAGGATCATCATTATCATTGCATTTATCTTTATTAACCCGAAAATACAAAAATTTTGTTGTTTGTTGCTTGTGTCCCAAGACAGGAGACTAATCAGGGAGAGGCTGAGAAAATTAGGGTTTTGAGGCCCACAAAGGAGTTCATCATTATTCCATGATTCAAAGGGTTCTCCAATCAATATCAAGACCCAAAGATGGTTCAATGCAAGATCAATCACCTTCAAATTCATCAGAAGCTCAAATTAGGGTTTTTGACCTAATTTCTATGGAGGATTGACTTTTAATCAGGAGATGGTTCCAAGACTCAAAATATGATTCAAGGGCATCCAAGTAAATATTATAGTCCATCCATATCATTCATTTGAAAAGGAGACCTTGATTCATTGGAAAATCACAAAATTGTAGTTCATCTAGAAAAAGTCAACTATGCAAGTCAACCTTTGACTTTTGAGAAAAATAGTCAACTATGGACTTTTAAGGATCCAAATCATCATCATATGGATATTGAAGACATTTGATCAAAGAAAATTCAAAGAATTCATCAAGAATCAAAAAGTCAATAAAAAGTCAAATTAAGGTTTTTAAGTGTATTTTGACCTAATTCATGAATCTCCAAATTTTGCTTACACACTCAAAAATATCCTAGCATGGAAATTGTTGATCTTGGCAAAACAAACAACTTATCACATTGGAACGTTTTTCAAAAAGTGATTATTTTGAGAGATACGGAATTAAGAAGATAACTTTCAAAAGACTTAGAGAAATTTTCAAGTGTTTTACTTGGATTTTTTTCTTAACTTTATGACCATTTTTCTCGATGATCCAAAAAGAGTTTGAGGAAACTTTTAACTACTCATTTGAAGTATGTAGCAAGGACTTTCCAAAGAGCTAAGTAGCATGAAAATCCATGGCTCCATTCATGAGATATGATTTTGTCAATTGGCACCATGAACACTTGAAAATGAAGAAAAATATGAAAATGAAGAAGTTATGAAGCAAACTTTTTCAAATTTGAAAGATTCCTTTCTTGCATCCCATATAACTTGTTCAAAGCACCAAAATTAGAAGATTACACTTACTTTTGAGCTATAATCCAAGTTTTTAAACCATTATCGAATTGATTATTCCAGTAATGGCACAAAGTTAACACTTCCATTCTAGTAAAGTTAGCTTTATGCACAAAGTCCAATCCTTGAGCCACTACAATGTCTCTTCTGCCTCAAAATCAAGTTAAAACCCACAAGCAAGCCTCTAAGATCAAATCAAAACTTTGCAAGCATGCTTAAAGCTTTTTACCTCACCATTGAAACCATAACTTTCTCATTTCTTCACAAACAAGCAAGATGGTACAAGATCACATGTGAGCTTCAAACTTCTGAGTTTTTCCCTCCCACAAACCCTAATTCTTGCCTATAAATAGAGGGCATTACTCATTGCATCAATTACACCAGAATTCTCCAAGTCATACCTCACTTGAAATTCTCCATTTTTCCATCTTTGCACTTTTATAGTGATTCTGAGTTCCAAAGATTTTGGGTGTCAACCAATGGTTTAGACAACTTCTAAACATCAATTAGAAGGTCTCTATACCTTCCTTAGCCTCTCAAACACTTCCAAACCAAAAAAACTCCATTTTCAAAGCTTTTAAGCTCATGACAAGCTAAAAATCAAACCAAACACTTAGCCACTCAAATAACCTTTCACATAGCTTCTATATCACATATAGAAACTATCCATAACATCCAAACACCTACCAAAGGCCTTGAACCAGAAATCACCATTTCAAAACTCCATTAAAGCATATTCAGAACTAAAGTTGACATTTTACATTTGGCTCGTGCGTTTTCAAATTTGTTGTGATAGATAGCTTCTATATCACATTTAGAAGCTATCCAAACATCTGTTTTGGATCTGTAACAACATTTTCTTAGAGATCCAGCCATTAATTTTTTCACTTGTATGTGAAATCGAATTTTAAGTTGCAGGTACTTGTAGAACATTGTGAGTGTTTCAAAAGCTTCCTTGAAGGTCCCTGAAGGTGTCCAGGTGATCACAACACTTCCAGAATCACTCTAAGAAAGAGATCAACCTCCATTTTCAGAGGTATGTTTTCTGAACTCGAGCTTAGTGGTAAGGGCATCAATTGTTGCATTTCTTGTTACCATTCTGTTTAGAATTATGTAGGGAACAAAAGCCCTAAACTCTTAGAGCCTGATTGTGTGTATTAATCATTTAATTTGAATTTGGATTTTTAGGGTTCATACTATTTTTCCTGAAATTCCTGTTCATATTTGATTATTAATGTTAGTTAATGATGTGGTTAAATTCATGATTAAATTATGATCATTTTAGAGTCTTATTTTGTCAAATTTGATCAAGTTTTGAGAAAGTTTGAAATCCACCATTGTTGTTCTTAATGTTGCTTCACGAAGAAGATGAAGCTGGTTTGGTGGGAATTTGAATTTATGGGCTTTGTTTTAAATATAATGTTATGGGAGCGCATTACTAACGACTACATCGTTATAGCCCAATTGGTTGTGTGTGTTTGTGTGTTGCGCGTGCCCAAAGTCTGGGGTTCGAATCCCCCTCGCCCCAGACTTTTGTTTTATTTTGGCATTTTTTCCATGTTAACTAAGTTTGATATTTTTTGAACTGATTGCATATCTTGGACACCACACACGCGCAGCTAAGATGGTCCATGTTTCGTGTTCTAAGTCCAAGGGCGTGGGCTCAAACCCCATTGTCCACATTTCCTTATTTTTTATCACTAGTTTATTTCATTTTTCTTTTAAACTTTGAAAATCCATTAAAAATAGGTAAATTAACCCTTTTTAATCCCTTCTTTTTTGTGTGATTTATTTATTTCATGTATTTTAATACCATGTTAAAAAATCCCAAAAATATTTTATTTATCATTTTTGTTGAACTGATTGCATATCTTGGACACCATACACGCGTAGCTAAGATGGTCCATGTTTTGTGTTCTGAGTCAAAGGGCGTGGGCTCAAACCCCATTGTCCACATTTCCTTATTTTTTATCACTAGTTTATTTCATTTTTCTTATAAACTTTGAAAATCCATAAAAAATAGGTAAATTAACCCTTTTTAATCCCTTCTTTTTTGTGTGATTTATTTATTTCATGTATTTTAATACCATGTTAAAAAATCCCAAAAATATTTTATTTATCATTATTTAAAAATTAATCAAAAACATGTTCTTTTATGTTTGAAAAATCAACTAAAAATTGTTTTATCTTATTATTTCTTTTATAGAACTTTATGAATGTTTGTTAATATTTATTTAGGGTTAGGTTAGAGTGTCTTTCACTTATCTATGTGCCCTTAGACCATTTCTCTTAAAGAAATTGGTATTTAACAATTAAAATTAATTAGGTTTAGGTGTATGTTTCAAAACCCTAATTTCTAAAAATCCTAATTTGAAAATACCTTAGGTTTAAAACCCTAACCAAAAAATTTGCAACATGTTGATCTTTGTTTATACATGTTTATCTTTGTACACACTTGTTGATTTTAATTCATGTTTTGTATTTAATTATTAATCTTTGTTTTTGTACATAATTGTTGATTTTCTAATCCATGCTTTGTACTTAAATGTTAAACATTGTCTTGTATATATACTTGTTGATTTTATATCCATGTGATTTGTACTTGTTATTATTTTATCTAACCCAATGTTTAATCATCACATTAATCATTCATCATTCATACATGATTTGAATCCAAGGGTTTAGATACATCCATCTCTTGCTTGTTAACACTAACTTGTTTGTTCTTGTACATACATGAGGTATTTATTGTTAATTTTTTAAGCTTGATGTTTTATCCAAAGGATGGAAATGATATTGACTAAATTGTCAAGGTACTTAAATTCTTTTCCAATCTCTTTTACTTTTGTGTTAAGTATGTTAAAGGTTTTCACTTGTTTATGGTTTAGTATTGTTAAAGCTTAACCAAAACCCTTTTGTTTTGAAACCTTGGTATTGAGAATAGAATTATTCCCGGTGAAACTATTCTTGATCCATTGATCTTGTTTTTTAAACCTTGGTGTTAAGAGATGAATTATTCCCGGTGAAACTTCTCTTAACCCATTGACCTTGTATGTTAAAGCTTGGTCTTTCTTTGATTTGTTTTAAAATTTGTTAAGTCTTTTAAATCTTAACCTTTTAAAACTTATTAGGTATTTTAAATCCTAATTCCTTTTCCAAAATTGTTAAGTATTTTAAAGCTTAACCTTTTAAACTTATTAGGTATTTTAAAGCCTAATCTTCTTTTAAACTTGTTAAATATTTTAAAGTTTAACCCTCTTTTAAAAACTTGTGAGTATTTTAAAGCTCACAGCCAAAAAGATTTTGGCCACTTTGCCCCCCCCCCCCCTTTTTCTTTTTTTTAAAAAGAGGAACTATAGAAGCTCTGACTTCCCTATTGCACTTAAGGGTTATGTAGGCCTAAGATGCGATATCTTATCGAGCTCACTTTCAAAACATTCTCTTCCCATCCCCACCCTCTATTTCAAACAAGTTTTTCACAGGGGTTTTTCACAAAAAAGCGTATTTACAAACAAAAGATAATAACACAAAACAAAGAGGTTCCCATGGAGTGCCATGGATATGAGGGGTGCTTAAAACCTTCCTCTTGTATAATAAACCCTCCGTAGCCAGAACTCTGATAAGTTTATTAGTTTTGATTTTAAAAACTTTTGTGGGTTTTATTCGCTCTTTCACCCATTCCTTTTTGGAAACAATAAAGTGTGGTGGCGACTCTGTTAAAATGAGCCGAGTCTTCCCATGACTCTAGTCTCGCCAATTCCACCGCTACACCTTTCACGACAAGATATATTCATCATGGAAATTGTATAATCTATTATATGACAATTCATGTACTCTTTCCAAGAAAGAGTAACTTTGGTCTCATAACTAAGTTTGATCTTGAAGTCATATGGATAGTGGAAACAAGATCAAGGTAAACATGGAAAATCAAGTAATCCAATAAATTATGGGAGAAGTGTGATATTTTTCTCTCCTAAATGCTTTTGTGCTAATATGTTTCCATATTTTACCCGCCTCTTTGATTTTGACAAAGGGGGGAGAAAAGTACTCTCAGGGAGAGTAAAATATGCGCTCTACTTAATTAAGGAATATTTTAACAATTCCAAATATATTTATTTTTTCTTTTACAACCTCCCTTAAAGATGTGTTGTCATCATAAAAAATGGAAGAATGTAGAAGCATGTTTTGCAAGTTAATTAAAGAAGTAATCAAAGAACTTCTCAATAAGTTGATTTTGATGATGACAACTAAATGGAGCCTTTGAAGATGCAAATTTTATGGAAACAATCTTTAGAACCTATGAGGATTCAAGCATAACAAGCGGTTAAAGATGAAAGTAGACAAGTCAAGGTTTGGTGATCACTATAAAAATCCTTTGATGATACTCAACTTGAACAAATCTCAAGCCTCATCTCCAAGAATAATTCAAGAAAATGTCTAGATGATTATATTACTTGACAAGTTTTGAAGCTTCAAAGTATGAAAGAGAGGAAATGTGAAAGCTTTCCCTATCGCATCAGATTAAACCGTTCGGTGTGCAGGAAGTTAAAGCCTAGATCTTCAAATTGGTATGATCATTTCATTCTATTTTCTCTTCTTATATTGTACCCTAATTATGTGTGGCTGGTATGGTGCGTGTTTGATCTAAACCTGTGTGATTGTATGAATAAAATAAATCATTTAAGCATATCATGCATCTGATCTTATCATGCACTTGACCACTTTCTTCACCTGAGCGTAACATGTTCATTCATAAGCATTAACTTTTTTTCATGATCATTATTATTTTTCATTTTAAAATTTTATGTGTTATTTTTTCATTTATTAAAGATATTATTTTCATGTATTAAAATTAAATTTTAAAATTTTAAAATTTTTGGTCTTTGATTCAAAACACAAAAGACCTTAATTCCAATCAAGCTCGAAGTTTTTCAACAGATATTGCTCCTTGGTGCTGGATTCAAATCACAAGAGTTTTGTGTGATCCATATGACCTTGATTTGAATCATACCCTTTACTTTTTTGAATCACACAAAGTCTCTTGGGATCTTTGCAGCCTTGATTTAAATCATAAAAGTGTCTTACACGAATAAAACAACAAAAGTCGGTCCTCCTTATTGGAATCATAGATTTCTAAATCAAATCAAAGAGCTTTAAATTTAAAATTTTCCATGTGTCTTTTGGTTTTCCCTCTCATTATTGTTAGAACAATATTTGTTCTGATCAATATTCTTGTTTTGATGATAACAATGTATATGAATTTTGTATAAGACAATCTGGTTCTCTAATCCTATGCATTTTCCATTTCAGGAAATATATAAGGAGTATGCACAATTCAGCGCTAAGAAGCACTGACTCAGAAGATTCTGGATTGCAACATCAGAACATGCTCTCGCAAGACATCAGAAGATGGTCAGGCAGAATCAGAACATGGTCTATGAAGCATCAGAAGAACTTGAGATCAGAAGCAGAAGCACTGAAGTTCTTATGGTATCACGCTAAAGCACTTCAAAGTCAGAAGACAAGAAGATGCTCTGCACCAAGATGTAACTCTGATTCTGATTATTCAAACATTGTATTCACAAAATCTGAGATCAGAAGTTAGTATTAGATGACAGGCTATGAAGTCTAATCTCTGACTGACAAAAGGAACGTTAGAAGCTACAAAAGGCAAAGTCAATAAAAGCAGATAAAAGCATGGCTCGACGTAGTTGACAAAACAGTGAAAACATTAAATGCAAAGCTGTCTAGTCACGGAACGCATTAAATGCATTCCAACGGTCATCTTCTCAAATGCCTATATATAGTGAAGTTCAGATCAGAAGCAGTAACGAATTTTGGCAAACATATTGAAACACTGTTGAAATCAAAACACACGAACTTCATCTTTAATCTCACATACTTTGTAA
This sequence comes from Vicia villosa, assembly GCF_029867415.1. Classification (NCBI taxonomy): domain Eukaryota; kingdom Viridiplantae; phylum Streptophyta; class Magnoliopsida; order Fabales; family Fabaceae; genus Vicia; species Vicia villosa. Next base: position 48,449 of record NW_026705337.1, read on the forward strand.
TATTTAGTGAGTGTTAAGCTTAGAACTTAAGAGAAATATCACAGTTTTGATTATAGCTTTTTAAGAAGCAAATTCATACTCTTGTAAACATTTACTTTACATTGATTTGTAAAAGGTTCCTAGAGTGCTCAGTGAGATCAGTAGACTCTAGAAGTTTCTAAGTGGTGATTTCCTAGAGTGATCAAGGTGTGATCAGTATACTCTAGAAGACTTAGAGTGTTTCTAAGTGGATAACCATTGTAATCAAGATTGATTAGTGGATTAAATCCTCAGTTGAGGTAAATCACTCTAAGGGGGTGGACTGGAGTAGTTTCGTTAACAACGAACCAGGATAAAAATATTGTGTTCATTATTTTCATCTTAAGAGTTTTTAAAGTTACACTTATTCAAACCCCCCCTTTCTAAGGGTGTTTCTATCCATCAATTGGCATCAAAGCACTGGTTCTAGGTGCAAGCACTTAACCGTGTTAGAAAAAGATTCAGGGTGAGAAAAACACAAAGTCAATATGGTTCATATTGTTATATCCACTTCTACATCTATTTCAAATTATCAACACAACAATGGAAATGGAAATGGATATTTTAGACCACCAGTATTTGATGGTGAAAATTTTGAATACTGGAAAGATAAATTGGAAAGTTACTTTCTTGGTCTAGATGGTGATTTATGGGACTTGCTTGTGGATGGTTACAAACATCCAGTAAATGCTAGTGGAGCAAAGATGTCAAGACAAGAAATGAGTGATGATCAAAAGAAACAATTTAAAAATCATCATAAGTCAAGGACTATTCTGCTGAATGCTATTTCTCATTCTGAATATGAGAAGATATCAAACAGAGAAACTTCCCATGACATCTTTGAATCATTAAAGATGACTCACCAAGGAAATGCCCAAGTCAAAGAGACAAAAGCTCTTGCATTAATCCAAAAGTATAAAGCCCTCAAGATGGAGGATGATGAAAACATTGAAACAATGTTCTCAAGATTTCAAACTCTAACTGCTGGATTAAGAATGCTTGACAAGGGATATACAAAGGCTTATCACGTCAAGAAGATCATCAGAAGCTTGCCCAGAAGATGGGGCCCAATGGTGACTGCATTTAAGATTGCAAAGAATCTGAATGAAGTATCATTTGAAGAGCTGATCAGTGCCTTGAGGAGTCATGAAATAGAGCTTGATGCTAATGAACCTCAAAAGAAAGGTAAGTCTATTGCTTTAAAATCTTTGAATAAAAAATGCACTAATGCTTTTCAGGCGGAGGAAGAAGATTCTGAAGAGTCAGAATCAGAAGAAGAAGAAGAAGAAGAAGAAGAAGAAGAAGATGATGAACTGTCCATGATCTCCAGAAGGGTAAACCAAATCTGGAAGAGTAAGCAAAGGAAGTTCAACAACTTCATAATTTCTAAAAAGCCTGAAAGAGGAGAATCTTTTGGACTCAGAAGATCTGACAAAAAGAAGGTCACGTGCTTTGAGTGCAAGGAGCCAGGACATTATAAGAGTGAGTGTCCAAAGCTTCAAAGGGAGAAACCCAAGAAGAAGTTCCAGAAGAAGAAAGGTCTTATGGCAACTTGGGATGATTCAGATTCATCAGAATCAGAATCAGACTCTAAAGACGAGCAAGCCAACATAGAGCTGATGGCTACTGTGGATGCTGAATCAGAATCTAGATCAGAATCAGACTCTGACTCTGAAGAGGTATTTTCTAAACTGTCTAGAGATGAGCTAGCTTCCAGTTTAGCTGAAATTCTTGAAATCAAGGCTAAGCTTAGTATCAAATACAAAAAGCTGAGAAAGCTCTTTGTATCTGAAACTAAGAAGCTTGAAGTAGAAAATTCTGAGCTCAAAGAAAAAGTTTTAAAACTATCCAAAGATGTTGAGTCATCTTCTGGTTCAGAAAAGTCTATTCCAAGCTTGAACAATATTCTTAAAGAATATGACTTGAGTTTTAGGAAGTTCTTATCTAGATGTATTGGAAGAAATCAACTTGCCTCTATGATATATGTTGTTAGTGGAAACAAGAGAGTTGGCATAGGTTATGAGGGTGAAACCACATACAAACTTGAACCTGTAGATGATATGAAAATCACATACAAGCCATTGTATGATCAGTTCAAGTATGGCCACTCCCATGATATTAGGCTCACTTCACAGGCTAAAAGCTTTCACATTACACACACAAAGAAGCATGTGACACAAAATAGAAAATATCATGTTGCTCAAACTAAGGAATATCATATTGTACCTCCTATTAATTATCATGCTAAACCCAAGTTCAATTAGAACTTGAGAAGAACTAACAAGAAAGGACCCAAGAAAATGTGGGTACCTAAGGAGAAGATAATTTCAGTTGCAGATATCCTTGGCAGCAAAGAAGGCAAAGCAAAACATGTCATGGTACCTGGACTCTGGGTGCTCGCGGAACATGACGGGGAAAAGGTCTATGTTCCAAGACCTGGTGCTTAAGGCCGCTGGAGGATTCAAGTTTGGAGGAGATCAGAAGGGCAAGATAATTGGCTCAGGAACCATAAGTATTGGTAACTCTCCTTCCATAAATAATGTACTTCTTGTAGTGGATTAGCTCATAACTTATTGTCCATAAGTCAATTAAGTGACAATGGTTATGACATAATCTTCAATCAAAAGTCTTGCAAAGCTGTAAGTCAGAAGGATGACTCAATCCTATTTACAGGCAATAGAAAGAACAACATTTACAAGGTTGATCTTCAAGATCTTAAGAATCAGAAGGTTACTTGTCTTACGTCTGTTAGTGAAGAGCAATAGGTCTGGCACAGGAGTTTAGGCCATGCTAGTTTGAGGATGATTTCTCAGATTAACAAACTAAATCAGGTCAGAGGACTCCCTAATCTGAAATATAAATCAGATGCTCTTTGCGAAGCATGTCAGAAAGGGAAGTTCTCCAAACCTGCATTCAAATCTAAGAATGTTGTTTCTTCCTCTAGGCCGCTAGAACTTCTGCACATTGATCTGTTTGGACCAGTCAAAACAGCATCTATCAGAGGGAAGAAATATGGATTAGTCATCGTAGATGATTATAGCAGATGGACATGGGTAAAGTTCTTGAAACACAAGGATGAGTCTTATACAGTATTCGTTGACTTCTGCACTCAGATCCAATCTGAGAAAGAGTGTAAAATCATAAAGGTCAGAAGTGATCATGGTGGCAAATTTGAGAACAGATTCTTTGAGATTTATTTCAAAGAAAATGGTATTGCCCATGATTTCTCTTGCCCTAGAACTCCACAGCAAAATGGAGTTATAGAGCGAAAGAGTAGGACTCTACAAGAAATGGCCAGAACCATGATCAACGAGACCAATATGGCTAAGCATTTCTGGGCAGAAGCAACAAATACTTCATGTTATATTCAGAATAGAATCTCCATAAGACCTATTCTTAATAAGACTCCTTATGAATTGTGGAAGAACAAAAATCCCAACATTTCTTATTTTCATCCTTTTGGATGTATATGTTATATTCTGAACACTAAAGATCATCTAATAAGTTTGATTCTAAGGCACAGAAGTGTTTCCTTCTTGGATATTCTGAACGCTCAAAAGGCTACAGAGTATACAATACTGAAACATTGATTGTTGAAGAATCAATCAATATCAGATTTGATGATAAGCTTGGTCTTGAAAAGCCAAAGTAGTTTGAGAATTTTGCAGATATTGAAGTCACTAACTTAGAAGCTGAAGAACCCATAAGCAAAGTGTCAGAAGATCAAGTTGCTGCTTCATTGGAGAATCTCAGAATTTCTGAAGATTCAACTATCAGAAGATCTTCTAGACTCAACTCTACTCACTCAGAATATGTTATCCTTGGGAAGAAAGAAGATCCTATCAGAACCAGATCATTCCTTAAGAACAATGCAGAATGTCAATTTGGTCTAGTATCTCTTATCGAGCCAACTTCTGTTGACCAAGCTCTGGAGGATGCTAACTGGATAATTTCCATGCAAGAAGAACTCAATCAGTTTACAAGGAATGGTGTATGGGATCTTGTTCCAATACCAAAAGGATTCAACATCATTGGAACCAAGTGGGTCTTCAGAAACAAGCAAAGCGAAAAAGGAGAAGTGTTAAGAAACAAATCTAGACTGGTTGCTCAGGGCTATAGTCAGCAAGAAGGCATAGACTATACAGACACCTTTGCACCAATGGCCAGGTTAGAATCTATTCGCTTGTTAATTTCTTTTTCCACTCAACATAACATCACTCTATATCAGATGGATGTTAAGAGTGCCTTCTTAAATGGTTATATAGATGAGGAAGTATATGTCCAACAACCTCCTGGTTTTGAAGACTCTAAGTCTCCAGAACATGTTTTCAAATTAAAGAAATCATTATATGGCCTGAAGCAAGCTCCTAGAGCTTGGTATGAAAAATTAAGTTCTTTCCTTCTAGATAATGGTTTCACTAGAGGACAAGTGGATACTACTCTCTTTTGTAAAACCTTTAAAAAGGATATTTTAATTTGCCAAATTTATGTTGATAATATTATCTTTGGAACCTCTAATGCTACACTTGGAAAGGAGTTTGCTAAGTCTATGCAGGCTGAGTTTGAAATGAGCATGATGGGAGAACTCAAGTATTTTCTTGGGATCCAGATCAATCAAACTTCTGATGGAACCTATGTTCATCAAACCAAGTACGTGAAAGAACTTCTGAAGAAGTTTAATCTTTCAGAAAGCAAAGAAGCAAAAACTCCTATGCATCCAACGTGTGTCCTAGGTAAGGATGAGGTAAGTAAGAAGGTAAATCAGAAGCTCTACAGAGGTATGATTGGATCTCTTCTATATCTTACTGCTTATATACCTGATATTTTATTCAGTGTTTGTCTGTGTGCAAGATTCCAATCAGATCCTAGAGAATCTCACTTAACAGCTGTTAAGAGAATTCTAAGGTATCTGAAAGGTACTACTTATGTTGGTTTAGTCTACAGAAGATCTGAAGAATACAACTTAGTAGGATTCTGTGATGCTGATTACGCTGGAGATAGAGTTGAAAGGAAAAGTACTTCTGGAAGTTTTCAATTTCTTGGAAGTCACCTGATCTCCTGGTACAGCAAGAAGCAAGCTTTAATTTCTCTCTCTACAACAGAAGTAGAATATGTTGCTGCTGGATGTAGTACACAGATGCTCTAGATGAAGAGTCAGCTAGAAGATTATCAGATATATGAGAGTAACATTCCTATCTTCTGTGATAATACTTCTGCTATATGTTTATCTAAGAATCCAATCTTACATTCCAAAGCTAAACTTATTGAGATTAAACATCATTTCATTAGGGACTATGTTCAGAAGGGTGTTCTATCTTTAAACTTTGTTGATACAGACCATCAATGGGCTGATATCTTTACAAAACCCCTTGCTGAAGATAGGTTTAAGTTCATTCTGAAGAATATTAGTATGGATTTATGCCCATAATGAAAGGATGAGAAGTTCTGATATATGGACTAGATTTGAAATGATAAGTCTTATTTTCTTATAAGAAGTTCTGATTGTTGATCACATAGATATTCTGATTCTGTTATTGCTAACGTTTCATATGTCTAAGTTGATTCAGAATCTGTTTTAAAGCAAAACAATTGTCACCAGCTATTCCAGAAGATGAACACGTGTTCACTCTAAAGGGACAAGCATGCATGCAGTTGATGAGACGCTGCCCTAGGTAACTGTGCAAATCATTTCAAATATCATGTTTTGCCCTAACGTCACTCAACATTAAATGCATTGATTTTCTGTATGTCGTAACTGTTCATTCTTAGAGTTTCATTGCATATTGTTTCAAATCCGTGTCTATTTAAACCGCCTTCATCACATCTTTTTCTCTTTTCACGCATTCATTCTCTCTCTTGTGCATGCATTTCTGCAATCTCTTTACTTTCTTCCAAAACCCTAAACCCAGAAATCTCAGAAAAGTGTCAATGGCTGCTTCTGCATCATCAAATGGTGGTTCTTCTTATCAACAACAACAATAAGAACAAGAACAAGAACTCATTCCAATGATCACTTGCTCTATTCCTCGGGATTAGTTGGAGGTTATATGTGAACTGATGATGGATGTTGATAATCTGGAAGAACATCAAATCCATATCAAAGACAACCTGGTATTTCAAAAATGGTCATCTCTATTTCTTGAATTATGTGGACCATTTTATCCAGACCTAGTGAAGGAGTTCTGGGTTCATGCGTTTGTTATCCCTAAAGCCATAGTTTCATTTGTTCATGGAAGGTTCTTCTCCATCACTGAAAACACGTTGAGAATGTTGTTTGATTTGATGAATGCTGAAGGTGAGACTGAAGCAACCTTAAGAACAGATTAGGATGCAGTCTACACTGAAATCTTTAGTGATGGAAAGAAATTAACTAGAGTTAAGGATCTGAAGAACATATACAAGGTATGGACAAAGATTCTGCTAGGTTGTTTTTACCATAGGAAATCAACCAGTTCTTCTGATTTCGTCAATAACAATCAACAATACATCATGTACTGCCTTGGTACAAAGAAGAAGGTGGATGTCTCTTACATAATTTTTAGTCACATGTGGCATGCTGTAAAGGACTCAAGAGATGAGAATAGAACGAAGAAGAAAGGAAATGTTATTCCTTTTGGGAGGATTATTACCAATCTTCTGGTTCAAACCAAGATGGTTGAAGAGTTGGAAAATGCTGGAATAGTCAAAGATCCTTATACCATCATTGGGAGTGTTTTGAATGGTCATACTTTGAGGAAAATGGGTCTTATTCAAGCTGTTGATCCTGCTCCTAAACCAGATCCAAATGTTAGAAACAGAAGAGGTCCAGTTCTTGCTGAGTTTGAGTTGTTCTTTCTCAATGAACAGCCAAATATTAAGGTTCATTACCTTAATATTCTCAAACAAGATGGTTCTGTGGATACTAAGGTTGGGACAAGTAGGCAGAAGCATCCGTCTACCAAGGATGGTGAGATAGAAGTCTTTCGAGAAATTGCCACCCATAAAGAAAGAAGAACCAAAAAAATCTAGACTTTCCTTCTGTCAGTGAGGAGAAGAGAAGTGAAGAGAAAGCTGATGAAGAGAAAACAAAAGCTGTAGCTGAAAAGGAGAATAAGAAAGAAGAGAAGATTGTTGAAAAGAAAAGAAAAAAGAAGGATGATGAGAAGGACGTAGAGAAGAAGAAGAAAAAGAAAGATAGGAAGAAGAAGAAAAAGAAGGCTGCTGAAGCTGAAAAGGAGAAACATGAAGAGGTATATACAGAAGATGCAAAGAAGAAGAAGGAAATTTTTGAAGGGAAGAAGGTGGTGATTCAGAAGAAGAAGCGGAAAGAAATTGAAGCTGATTTTGAAAGGCCTCACAAGAAATCTAAAGGTGTGTCTATTTCTGAACCTGGTTGTGTTCCGTTTGTTAGTTCAAAATCTGTACCAACATAAGTTCCAAAACCCTCTCAACTAGAAATTCAACCAGAAAAAGCCTCAGCCAAATCACCTTCAACCACCAAAGTTCTCACCCCTCCTCCTTCACCCAAAACCAATCTTACTTCTGACCATCCTAATTCTGAACCCATTCTAGATGTTCTACCCCTTCAAACCCTTTTTCCTCCTCACACTTCTATCCCTCTTTCTCAACCTCCTCCTCATGCTAACTATGAACCTGTTGCCTCACCTGTTCCCATCAACCCCACTGCATCAGAATCTCACAATTCTGATTCTTTACAAGAATTATTCTGTGCCTGTAACTATACCCCCAAACCTCGTCCTGACCCTGCTTTTGTTAACCTAGAATCTGAGGATGAAGCAGAATCATTGCTTTCTCTTGATAGAGAACCTGAACCCTACTTCTTTATGTACCCATATTCCTCTTCCACCAAATTCAAAACCCCTAATCCTGAACTATTTGTTGGTGTAAGTTTTGAATTTCTGAAACAAAATTTACAAACAAAACTAGAAGCCTTGAAGGTTGCACATAATGCTAGGACGGATTATGTTGCTACAAGGAGTCTCTGGAGAGCTTTCAGAAGGGAGTTCAATTTTGACCTTCTGAAGCTTCAGAAGAAATGTGAAGCAGAAGCTCCTGGCCCTTGTGAGTTCCTAAGGGATTATGAATACTACTATTTCTGCCCCATCAGGAACAGGAAATCTCTTGAAGAGAAGGAATTTGTTGATGAGCTTGAAGAAGTTCATCCTTTGGCTATGGTTGTGTGGAAGCCTCAACTCCATGTTCTGACTGGCGACTTTCAGTTCTTATTCAACTAGTTAAGGGAGAATCCCTCTGCTAAGGCACCAAATATGGTATATCCAGAAGTTGAATACCTATCAAAACCTGTTGCCCCTACACCTCCTCAGAACTTGGCTGAAATTCTTTTGGCTCTAGAGAATCCAGATTCTGAAATCCCTTCTCCTATGTATGCTGAAGATGCTTCTGAAGCAGAAGCTGATGCTGAGAAACAAGCTATAGAGAATCATCCTTCTATGCAATCTCCTCTTAAGGAAAATCAAGCTGATGTTCTCATGGTCGATGGTGCTGCTGAGACTCCTCTTCTAGACAATAACTTTGATGCTTCTTCTGCTGGACCTTCTGTTCTGATGAACACCATGGAGGCTCTTCAACAGAATCAAGCTGATCTTGCTTCTCGTCTGGACAAGCATGAGGAAACTCACAATGAGTTCAGATCTTTTATGAAAACGCAGACAGAAAGCACTTCTGAGATTCAAACCCTTCTGGCCAAGATAGCTTCTAAGCTAGGCTATTCATAGTGTGTCTTGGTCTTAGATGTTTTCTTGTTTCTTGCATCTGTTTCTTACATTTGCTTCTATTCCTCTTGTATACTTATGATATATTTTGTTTATCAATAAGATATTATCTTCTTCACTTTATTATGTCGTTTTATCATCTGAATCTTTTATATGCTTTTTGATGTTATGACAAAAAAGGGGAGAAACATGATAATTGATTTGATTTATTATATCAGTTGCTTAGATTAAGTCTCAACATTCCTAACATTATTTGCAAGTTCTATGTCTTTGAGATTTTTTTGCAGGATTGAAGATATTCTGAAAAAACTCAACATGAGAAGCAAATACATGAGGAAAGGAAATTCTATAAAGAAGCATGCTCTTGAAAAAATTGAAGCAAGCTTAGTGCTGTGAAGCTTCAAGATCAGAAGCAAGAAGAAGAATGTTCTGATAGTCATTCGTAGAATGCTCTGATGTTCTCGGTTGAGAATATTCTCTGATAGATTTTCTTCATATTATATGCTCTGATAAATGCTATTCATTAAGAATGCTCTGATACATGATAATTATCAAGAATGCTCTGATACATTCATGTTCTGATATTTTTGTCTAGTATGTTTCTGAAACATTTCAGGATTTAAAGATGCTCTGATGATGCTCTGATACATTCAAGAATGTTCTGATTCAATCAAGCATGCTATGACAACAAAGAAGAAATTCAAAGCTCTGAAGCTGTCCTATGGAAGCAAGAAGCAGAAGCTCTGAATATTCTGAAGTTCTAGGCGAAGTGAAAGTCTCTGCTGAAATGAAAAATACTCAAGGAAGTCTTTTATTTATAAATTCTTCTAGTATTTATTTCAGGGGGAGATTGTTAATCTCAGGGGGAGACATATTCACACACTCTGATTATATGTTTATGCTATATTTGTGTAATTGTCTTTTGTCATTTGATATTCTGATTGCAAATTCATATCAATTATATATGCTTTTGGCATCATCAAAAAGGGGGAGATTGTTAGAACAAGATTTGTTCTGATCAATATTCTTGTTTTGATGATAACAATGTATATGAATTTTGTATAAGACAATGTGGTACTCTAATCCTATGCATTTTCCATTTCAGGAAATATATAAGGAGTATGCACAATTCAGCGCTAAGAAGCACTGACTCAGAAGATTCTGGAGTGCAACATCAGAACTTGCTCTCGCAAGACATCAGAAAATGGTCAGGCAGAATCAGAACATGGTCTATGAAGCATTAGAAGAACTTGAGATTCGAAGCAGAAGCTCTGAATTTCTTATGGTATCACGCTAAAGCACTTCAAAGTCAGAAGACAAGAAGATGCTTTGCACCAAGCTGTAACTCTGATTCTGATTATTCAAACGTTGTATTCACAAAATCTGAGATCAGAAGTTAGTACTAGATGACAGGCTATGAAGTCTAATCTCTGATTGACAAAAGGAACATTAGAAGCTACAAAAGGCAAAGTCGGTAAAAGCAGAGAAAAGCATGGCTCGAGGTAGTTGACAAAATAGTGAATACATTAAATACAAAGATGTCCAGTCACACAACGCTTTAAATGCATTCCAACGGTCATCTTCTCAAACGTCTAATATAGTGAAGTTATGATCAGAAGCAGTAACGAATTTTTGGCAAACATACTGAAACGCTGTTGAAATCAAAACACACGAACTTCATCTTCAACCTCACTTACTTTATAATATTTAGTGAGTGTTAAGCTTAGAACTTAAGAGAAATATCACAGTTGTGATTATAGCTTTTTAAGAAGCAAATTCATACTCTTGTAAACATTTATTTTACATTGATTTGTAAAAGGTTTCTAGAGTGATCAGTGAGATCAGTAGACTCTAAAAGACTTAAAGGTTTCTAAGTGGTGATTTCCTAGAGTGATCAAGGTGTGATTAGTATACTCTAGAAGACTTAGAGTGTTTCTAAGTGGATAACCATTGTAATCAAGATTGATTAGTGGATTAAATCCTCAGTTGAGGTAAATCACTCTAAGGGGGTGGACCGGAGTAGTTTCGTTAACAACGAACCAGGATAAAAATATTTTGTTCATTGTTTTTATCTTAAGAGTCTTTAAAGTTACACTTATTAAACCCCCCCCCCCCCCTTTCTAAGTGTTTTTCTATCCTTCAATTATTACATCTATCTCATTACATAATTCCTTGCATACAAACATTTCTCATTTAATTTCAAATTCATCTCACGTGCTCTCATTGCATTCAAACATCATTCCAAACCCATTTCTTCCATCAAACTTTCTTTTCACCTTTTTAAATCACCATCAATGGAGAACAACCAAAGGTTATTTGAGAAGCAACAAGGAAAAAGGAAGTCTACTTCCGTGCATCATAAAGTTCCTAAAGTTAGAAGAATAAAAATGCATGCCTCGAAAGTCATTTAAAAAATTAGCAATGAGCCAATATGTTCATCCACTTTGATGGGACTGATGTCCTGAGCTTCTTCTATAGTTATAAATTTCGTGCAATACCTTTTTGGAAGAGACCTGAGGATCTTTCTGGCCAACTTTTCTTCATATTTTTTTCCACCAATGGTAAATGAGCATTAGGCTAAGCCACGAAGGCGAACATAGAAATCAACAATTGTTTCATCTTATTCCATTTTGAGGTTATCAAATTTTGTTGTGAGAAGTTGGAGTCTTGACATACGAACGTTTGAGGTACTTTCATGTGAAGTTATGAGTGTCTCCTACGCTTCTTTGGAATAGTAAAATTATTGAAGAGTATGAAGACGTTTTTGATAAAGGAAGTCATGCGGCATTTCTAATAATCATAGTTCATGCTATCATATGATATGTGGCTAGTTTATATATACTTCTTCTTTAGCATTATCCAGTTTGAACATAATGAATAGATCCCCTAGAGCTCGCCCGACCACAACATGGTGTCTGCTCTCATGCCAATTAAAATTTTGTTCTTTTACTAGAAAGTTATCATTCACAATGAGAGGAATAATGTGTACAACAAGAATAATGCAAAAACCAATAAAATATGTCATGGGCGTGAGGGGGTGCGTTAAGAGTCCCACACCGGATAATATATGACATAAACATGTCCTTATAAGGGGGCAATCCTCACCCTACAAACCCGGTTTTGTAGGGATGAGTTAGGCCAACCATATTTCTTAACATGGTATCAAGAGTCTCGTTTAAGATCTGGTGGGCCACCTTCTATGGTTTCCGCTATTGGGTCACCCACCATTTATTTCCATGCTCCAGTTGTCTAGTCCTGGGCGTGAGGGGGTGTGTTAAGAGTCTCACATCGGACAATATATAGCCTGAACATGTCCTTACAAGTGGGACAATCCTCACCTTACAAGCTGGTTTTGTAAGATTGTGTTAGGCCAAATCACATTTCTTAAAAAAAAAACTTCAAAGAATAAATATAATAAAATAAAATGTCAACAAATAATAGAGTGAAGGTATATTATCCAATTTGTATGATGTCGAGAAGTTGTCACCTACATTTAATATTTATTTATAGTTAGATTTTCTAAATTTCTTATTAGGAAGAGAGAGGTATATTTTTCTATTAAATGACAAGAATTCATTTAATCATATTTTTGTGACGTTTAAACTAAAAGTAAGTTTTTATATGTTCCTATTTTAAGGTTTATAAATTCGTTTACCAATAACTCAAAATATTAAGACTATATGGTTAAAGGAACTAATAAATCGAATAAAATTATGATTTTAGGTTTATTAAATGGAACGTCTTTTAACAAACATATAGTTTCATTCAGTCATACTCAAAGGTTCTAAGATCCAACCAGATTATTGGCGTCGTATGTGAGAGTCAAACTCATGACTTGATAGAATAGAAAGATTGGTTTGTTCATACATCTTTAAATTCTAAAGAAACAATTATCTCAAAGAAGGTTAAAGGTCTTTAAATCTCAAACTTCTTCTATAAAATTTTATTTACGGTTCAAACTCAAGTACAAAAATATTCTAAACTTTAGACCTAAAAAATTTGGCGTCTCTTTTAACTTTATTTACAATGTGTTTGTAGATACACCTCACATCTTCGAAAATTAAAGAATAATGATTATTAATAATTTTTTCGTCATATAAAAAATGGATCAGATCTTTTCTATTTTTTTCTTTTTGAAAGAATAAACTATAAATCAATATAAATTTAGATAATGTAAATTATTTGAATTTTATAATTTGTTTGTAAAAATAATTTTTACATCATGGAAACATATCTCAACTGAAAATGCTTTGAGGCTTTATGAGAAGTGCCTACATAAATCTGGTCTTTAATCTTGCATAATGTATTAAGGGTTTCGAATTGTAGAATTATTTTTGTTTAGTTGATGTTTCTTTTAGATTTTGACCCTCCCTTTCAAAAATTATACTTTCTATTAAAATAGTATCATTAGTAATTGGCAATGATGTGATAATGGAGGTATTATTAGCTATGTGATAGAAATTTGTTGGGATAGAGAAGTAAGAAAAGTTTCAAAACTAATCATGGGAATGTACTAACATGTGATATAAATGTGTCACATGTATTTGTCGGTCATTTAATGCTATAATATGGAGTGCCTTTTTACAATATAAGCAAATTTAATTAATATTTTTATAAAATTAAACAACGACATTCTTGAAACACCATTTCGTTAACATTGTCATTCACTCACTCCAATATTAAATATTATAAAAACGAGTTATGTTTAATATAAAAAAATAATTTTCTTATCACTAACATGCAATTGATTATTTTTGTATAATTAATAGTGAAAATTTACACCACATCTCATTTGAAAAACATATATTAAATATTTTAAGTTAACCTATAACGTTTTTAACCTGAAAATATGTTGATAATAAATATTTTTTCTTATTACAAAGTTATGATGTCAATTTTAAATAATATAAAAATATTGGATTTGGCATCAACTAGCAATTTCATAAACATGAAAAAGTTAATAAAATGTTAGTGAAAGTTAAAGGAGAAATGATTTAATGTAAACATTAAAAACAAATTAACGACTAATTATTTCTACATACTATCGATCGATTCAAACCGACTAATCTATTGTAATTTTTTTATAAAAAATTTGAATTGAATCGGATGTCGGATTGATTCAATTGTTTAATTTGAATATTATATGATTGATTTTGCCGGACTCTGATGATTGTTTTAGATCCGTCGAAAATCAAATCCGACCGAATTCAATAAATAATTAAATTTTTTTTTTATTTTTATTATTATATATTTGTATATTTTAAAGATGGAATTTAATAATTATGTTACAATATTATATTTTTTAATTTAATAATGAAGTTATGATATTATCATTTTTATTTACAATAATTTAAGAAAATATAATATAAAATTTTAATTATTATTTACTATACTTTAAAGTATAATAATAATCAAATTAATGCCAAATACTACTCGAAATATTATCACCTAATAATTAAAAAAATTTAATAATAAAAATATAGTGTTGTTCTAAAATTGATTTTTTTTAAATTAAAAAATAAATATTACTGAATTTTATAAGAAATAGTTTTTATAAATTTAATTTAATAAATATTTAATTGATTAAATTATCTGATTTATTCAATAAACTAATCTATCAAAAATCAAAATTGTATCAGTCAAAATAAAAATTTTAAAATGAAATCGCAGTTTTATTTAAGTTTTGCGTTCGATAGTGACTGAAACCGACCAATGGTCCGGTGCGGGTGAATCTAGACGTTAGGAAGAAGTCTACTGAAAAGAAAATTTGATGCCTTGTGTTTCAAAGACTATGTGTCAGAAAAATGATGGAAAATAAAAAGTGGTACTAGGTATGATTATCTTGAGTAGACATCAAAAAGTGAAACATGGCCATTTTAGATGCTCTTGTAGGTACAACGTGTCGATCGATGTGTAGTTGAAGAATAAAATACATGAATTTTGATTTTTTTTCACCATCACAGAATATAAAAATTTGAGAAGAGATTGAATATTTAGTAGGATAAATGGGAAATTTTTCATTAAATTATTGGTTTTTTAAATTTATTTACTAAAATACCATCCAATATTTTGGAGAGTCTTATAAAAATTTAATAGAAAATATTGGAAGACTTTTTTAATTTATGTTTACGAATTTTTTAATTATAATTATAATTTTAGATATAATAATGCTATTAAATAATATTAGTTATTTTTTAAAAATGTAAAAATATTTTTATGATTCAATAATAATTAAAATAATAATAAATTTAATGTTAAAATATCAAATATATTAAAAGAAATTAAGTAACATATTTATTAAAATAATAATATAACAATATCTTTTCCACGATCTCGCCTAATAAATCCAGGTTAAGATAAACCTGCACCTGCTTGTATCTTGCTAAACACGATGTAATGTGGCACATATCTTCTATTTTGATAGACTTGATGTCTTCTTTACTTATCATAATTTTTTATATTCGACATCATTTCTAAATTTGATATTTCCCGAGATGAAAATCAGACATTTTATAACTAAAAAATACTACTAAATCAAGATTAATTGTCCATAAAAGCGATATATCTTACTAATAATTGGCACCACTACACTTTTGCCAAAAAAACAAAAGACAGGGAAACTATAAGTATTTTCTTATCAACTACTAGTAGTAAAATTGGTTTGATAATTGGTACAGTTTTTACCACTTGTGTTCATTGGTCATTTATATTGGAGTGTAATTTAAATTTAACATATTTAGTTTTAATATTTGCACTTCAATTTAATTTGAGTTTTTTTAGTTATTTCTGGTGATAAAAATATTGAACTCAAGTTTTAGTTTAGAATAGAATTCACTTTGTAATCGTTTTCAGTTTGAAAGAGAAAGTTAGTTAGAACTCGCTCTCTTCTTCGTCTTCAACCTTGTGCACCAACAATTGGTATCTAGAACTCCGAATTAGATTCACAGGGAAACACGAGTGTACGTGAGACGTGTGTGATTGCTTTTTTGCTCATTCAATTCATAGTGAATTGAAGATCAGAATCGGAACAGAATCACAATTCTTGATTATGAGGAATTGGGAAACACGAGTGTTGGTGAGATCTGAGTGAATTTGTACAAGAACAAAGATGAACGGCGAAAATAGTAGCTTAAATAAAACTTCCAGTATTTGATAGAAAAAACAAGAATCGGTGGATGATTTAGATGCGTATGTTGTTTGGCGCTCGAGATGTTATTGATCTTGTCAATGATAATTATAAGTTGGTTGCAACAGATGCAATTATAAGCGAAAATCAAAGTGCATTTAAAAATTTTCAACAAACAATGGGATGTCACATTTCAACTTAAACCAACAAACATACTCATATTGCATTTAACAAAGATACATAGCATTCGGAAACAAAACTTTATCCAACAACTTCCAATTTCAACTTATAAACATCTTTCAATTCAACTTACAACAAATGTCATCATGGAATACAACAATTAAATAATAATGACTAATCCCCCCCGAGTGCTACGTATCAGAGCAATAGACACCAACTCGACTTGCCATAAAGCAACATAAAGACTTCAAGAAGTCACTTCGAACATCCACAGCTAATCTCGAGTACCTACCCATTTCCCACGGCAGGGGAAATATCAGCAAAGGGCTGAGATATCTTACAATATAAAGGAATACATGATAAATAACATAGGAGATATAGATCATACATAATTTCACCACTTCGCATCACATAACATCTTACAACCATTTTCATCACAAAACACTTATCAGTATAATATAACTTTATCAACATATCACAACATTCACGTCATAATCACAAACATACAAGATGCAACTCAATATGCGACTTGACTTTATGCACATGTATGTGGTACCGTTGGAGTAACACTCCCGTCTCAAACATTGCCACTTGGGCCATCATCATTTCCATTTTCATAGTCGTTGCCATCTTTCAGGCTAATAGTCGTTGCCATTTTCAGGCTAAAAAGACACTTATTCAATGGATGCGACTCAAAGATGCACATCCACAAATACCACATAACCAATACGTCACAACATCGTCTAAATCACCATCGAACATTATCAATATAATGTTGAACTTCAACAACAACAAAATCATCATCATTCATAAGAATGCATCACTTCACTTCACAATACGTCACAATATAACTTATCAACATTGACCATAGGGTCTACGACAATAACAACAACAATTTCCACATACTAGCGACAACGAAAACAAATTCATCATGTTAACAACAATAAAAACAACAAATTCATCATGTTAACAACAACAACAATTTCATCATGTTAACGACAACAACAACAAATTCATCATGTTACAACAAACATCAACAATTTCATCATGTTAACGACAACAACAAATTCATCATGTTACAACAAACATCAACCATTCATCTTATTACCAACAATATCAACATATTCATCATATTCCTTAATTCAAGTAATCATCATAACATGTTATATTCAACTTCATATATATTGTTAATTCATCACATGGCATCATCATCGACTCATACATATCAAATACGCACAATTAATCGCATATAACATACAACATCTTTATCAATTATGCATATCATCGCATAGATGATTATCTCATCATAAGGAAGGTACATATCATCATCTCAATAACATTGTATTTTCATAAGAAAAACATACATCAAGTTATACTACAACATGGTTACCTCAATTCATAACAAATGGCATACTTCATATGTTAACACAACATAGTTCATCACCTAATCCTAATAAACATAATAGGAAATTATATCCTATGGATCATTTCATTGCATCATGGTATAGTTCATTGCGTTAGATTTCCAACGCTTCAAATGGAGCATAAAACGGAGTTACGGATCAAAAGTTATGGTCTTTACAAAATCTGCCAAAAATGGAAGTCTTCAGGTCGACGCAAGCAATCTTCAGGTCAACGCATAAAAATTTATGTCCCCCTCAGGTTAGCTAAGGTCGACCCATGAGTCGATGCAAGGGAATTCTATAGGTCGACGCACATAATTTATAGGTCGACGCATGCTGAAGAAAACCAGATTTTATGCCTTTTTGGGTTGCTCAGGTCGACCCTGGCTTCTGTGATGGTCGACCTACACTGCGTAAAATATCAGAAATCACAATTTTCCTTCCCCAATCTCCCCATACAACAACCACTAACCCTCATAAAATTTATACATCAATTGAAAGCAATTTAGCACACATATAAGGTTCCTAAACATATTTCTAATAATGGGTTCATACACAAACATCAACAACATGATTAATGGCACAATTTCATGGATTCTATCATAAAACCTAACCATTTCAAACTCACACATCCATGGAGAATAACATACAATATAACCCACCATAAACATCATCATGCCAACCCTTATAGAGTAAGAACCCCACCCTTACCTTAGCAAAAGCTTCACCTTCTTCAATGGAGTCCTTCCTCTTCATGCCATAATTTTCCTCTTTCTTCCCTTCTTTCTCTTCTTTCTCTTATTTCTCCAAAATGAGAGTTATTTCTCTAAAACCCTAACTCTCTTACTATCCTTCTTTTCTTAATTGAGCTTAACCCACAATCCAATCGCATTGTATTATATTTCTTTCACTTAGGCCTAATTCATAATATTCCTTTAATTACTCAATTAAGCTAAATAACACACATAATTGAATAATCACATAACATAACTAATATTATTCCCAATAACATTCCCCAACTACAATTGATCCATAATGCAAACAATACCATCTCGCAATTGTATTCCTCCGACCAATCCGACCATAACTTAACTACTCAAATCAACATATTAATCCAATTACGCCTTTAGAATAATACTGATAAATCCCGACTTCGACAAATTCCAACGAATAAATCATTTATTAATTTAATTAAATAATTAATTAAATTCGGGCGTTACAAAGCTTCATCGTCTACGTAAGTAGTATGAGATTATCAACATGAAGAACAATGAGAAAGTACCAAATTACATCTCCAGAATGATTGTGGTCATCAATGAAATGAAGGCTTGTGGAAAAACACTCTCTGAACAAGTTATTATTGAGAAGGTACTATGATCAGTTACTCCTCAGTTTGACTATGTTGTTGTAGAAATTGAACATTCTAAAAACCTCAGCACCATGAAAATTTAGGAGCTACAGAATAGCCTAGAGGCACAAGAGTTGCGTCTAATTGAGGAAAACTCTAAAAGAGAGATAAAATAGGCTCTCAAAGCGTATTTAGGTAAGAAGAATCAGAAGCAATTTTGTTTAGAGGCCAAGAAGATACACGGTGGTTCTAAGAAGTTAGAAGTCTCCAAATCTGATGAGAAGAAATATCATAAGGGAAATGAAAAGTTTGACAAGAGAAATGTTCGTTTTTATAACTATAATAGGTTTGAGAACTTTGTTGCTGACTATTGCTCAATCAAGGAAAGGAAGTCAAAAGAAGCAAACATAGCCAAAGGAGATTTTGAGGATGAACTAGTGCTATTGATGGATTCTAAATCTGATGGTGGATATATAGTAGACTAATGGTATATAGGCATTGTCTACTCAAATCACCTAACTAGAAACAAATAATGGCTTATTGATTTTGACTCTAGAAAGACGAAAAAGATCAAATGTGCCAATGATAAGTACCTTAATGCTAAAGAAATGAGAAATGTCAAGTTCATAGTGAAGAATGGAAAATTGTTCTCATCAAGAATGTTTGGTATGTACCTAGTATGAAGAGCAATCTAATGAGTGTAGGTAAGCTAATTGAGAAAGGTTTCTCTGAAACTATGAATATTTCTTGCTATATTCACAATAGGGTCACCTTGAGTGGAGGCACTTCAGTAACTTACTATGATTTATGGAGAGGATGGAAACTTACAATTTAAACACTTTCTTATCTTTGGTAGTAAATATTATATCTTGAATAACAAAAGTCAAAAGGATAAGATGGATCCCATGAATGATGAATGGAAATGTTTGGGTTAATCTTTAAACAACAGAGTTTATAGAGTGTTTAGCTCTAGAACTAGAGTTACAATGGAGCACATAAGTATGGTGATTGATGATTCAATCATTGAAAAAGAGATTGATGTTGGAACATATTTTATGCAAACTAATGAGAGAAGGAGAAAAGAAAATTGTGGATTCACAAGTATTGAAGCAGAAAACTCTCAAGTCACTTCAAGTATCTTTAGTAGAGTTCAAACAGAACAATTCAAGGAAATCACTATCAGACCCTTAATAAAGGGGACATCATTGGAATAATTAAGGAAATGTCTAATTCTTGTCCTACTTCTAAACTTGATCGAAGGATGAGGCCTATTACACAAGAAAATGAGATCTTAAAATATATCACTGGAACAAGGTTTTATGGTGTTCTCTACTATCATAACACAAAATTCACGCTGAAAGAATGTTGCAATGCAAAGTGGGACAATAGTGCTGATCAATGGTTCTTATTATGGAGTATGTAGACAATAAGGAACAACTGACTATTATGTTTATTAAAATATTTTATGCAAAACAACTTTAGAACATAAGCAGTGGGCAAAGAACTTGCATTATTAAGGAGTTATAGCAATTACACAAATGGGGGATGCAACATATACTTTGTTCTTCCTCTATTCTCTAATGAATGATGGGCCGAAGGTGGTGGCAAGGGAGTTCAGTGTCAACAGTTCTAAAATATGTCATAGAAGCAAGAAGTGCATGAGGATTTTTTTACAGGGGTAAAACGTGGAAGATTACCTAAAGATGATTATGTGTTCCCATTTACTAATGTGTAGATTTACTCTATTTTTATAAATTTTTGGATAAAAATAGGGAGTAACGTGTCAGTGTCTTTGTTTGGTTCTTAGGAGTGAAGAGTGTTGTCATGTCAAAAGTCTTGACTTGTGGCTTGAACTGTACTACTGCTCAGGAGATATGAATATGTTCATGAACTAAGGGGGAGTTTTTGTGACATATGAAATGGGGAGCATTGTGCTTGAATACTGAGATGTCAGATAGTATGTCATGACATATGGTCTCTGGTTGTGTGTGTGCGGCTGGGTCTCTCTATATGAGGTTGTTGCGTATAACTCTGAGTGTTTTTGCCTCTGATTGTGTGAAATGATATATTTTATATATTGTTGCTGAATTATTGTTTTAAAGATGAATATTTGAAATAATGCTGATTGTGTATCTCTTCTAGTTTGTTTTTGGGTGTTTGAGCCAAGTTTGTTTTAGCCAAAATATTGCCAAAGGGGGGAGATTGTTATGTCTTGGTTTGTTGGATGCATTTTGGTAAAATAAGATATTCAACAAGATGTTGGACAAGAATTCGTAAACATGTCTCAACGACACTACAGTCTGTGATGTTTCTAATTCTGGAAGTTCAGTTACCAATGCTCTAGCAGATTTGTTTTGTTATCTGTGGATCAAGGAACGTATTAAAGATTGGATACTTTGAATATTTTTTTTCAAAGCAGGAAAATATTAGAATATTTAATTTGCTTTATTTATTTTATAACCTTTTGCTTTGCACTTGAAGATTTTATTAGATTTGATATGATCTGATTTGATTTGATTTGCAAAAAATTTAGCTAGATTGAATATCCAAGCTCAATGGTTTTACTGGCTTATAAAAGAAAAAGACTTAGCCTAAGAAAAAGACAAAGAAAGTAAGGATTAATATTGTTTCAAGAGTCTTAGGGTTTTGGGAATGTTTTTAGAGTATTGTTTTTGTGTATGTCACTCATGTATCTTTTGATGCATAGAGTTTGACTTGTTGTTCATTATTCATTGTCAATCACTCTTGAACTTTTAAGAAAGAGCGTATTGTGTGTAGTTAGAAGCATGTCTTATATTAATTGTTTTTTTGTTAACAATTATAGGGTTAATTAAGGGAAGTGAGAGAGTGATCTCATATCTAGGGGTGTCATATGTAAAATTTTCACAGGGTAATGATTAGGTGATAAGTTATAAATTAGGGTTGTTTAAATTTGAACTAATACTATCATAGTGAATTTCCTTCCCAACGTGGTAACCCCTAGAGTAGGTGAGTTGCACCAAACTGGCTTAACAATTGATTGTATCTTTTACCTTCTGCTATTTACTTCTACATAATTGTTCCTTTGGTAAAGTTTTCTGTTATTATAAGGTTCTTAACATCTATCTTGATATTGTGTTTTGGTGTTGGGACATCACTCTCAATGTCTGTTCTAAAGTGCAAAATTTTAAATTAGCATCAGAGCAGGCACCCTGTTCTATTTTTGTGTGAGCTCTAGGGAAGATACTTTTGGGTGCTATGAACAAGGGAGGAGGATCCAACAACATACCACCTCTGTTAGATGGTGCAAAATATTACTAATGGGAGGTTAGAATGAAAGTCTTTTTGAAATTCATGGACATTAAATCTTGGAAGGCTATTGAGAAAGGATGGAATCATCCTGTTGGGAAGGACAAAGATGAGAATGAATCCTTGAATTCAGAAGAAGACTAATCCAAAGAGGAAAATGAACTAGCTCATGGAAATTCCATAGCCTTGAATGCTCTATTCATTAGAGTGGAAAAGAATGTTTTTAGGTTAATCAATACATGTATTGTCGCTAAAGATGCTTGGGAAATCCTCAAAATAATCCATGCGGGGACATATAAAATGAAGATGTCAAGATTTTAGTTTATCACTACCATTTTTTAGAATCTAAAGATGAAACATGATAAGAGCATTAAGGATTTTCACATGAATGTTCTTGAGATAGATAATACATCCAGTGCCTTGGGAGAGAAGATGTCAGAAGAAAAGCTTGTTAGGAAGATTCTTAGGTCTCTACTTAGAAAATTTGACATGAAGGTAACAACTATTGAAGAAGCTCAAGACATCAGCAACATGAAAGTTGATGAACTTGTTAGGTTTCTTCAAGCATTTGAATTGGCTATTAGTGACAAATATTAAAAAAAAGAACAAGTGCATAGCCTTTGTATATAACACTAAAGATGAAAAGGGTCAGAATGATCCGGTTACTCATGAAGGATTATCAAATACCATTGTGTTACTTGGGGAGTAATTCAATAGAATTATCAAGAGAATAGACAAGAATGGAAGACTAAATGTCAAGAACGTCTTATATGACATCAGTAACAATTATGATTCTCAGAAAGATGCCATAACTGAAGAGAAGTCCAATCAAAACAAAGGAATTCAATGTTTTGAGTGTGAAGGTTTTGGTCACATTAGGACATAATGTCTAACCTTCCTCAAGAAACAAAAAAAAAGGTTTTTGTATCTTTGTCTGATGATGATGAAGAATCACAAGATGAACCTAACTTTGAGACAGTCAAACTTGTGACTGCTTTCTCTGGAAGATAGACAAATGAAGTAGAATATTGTGATGAAAATGTCCTCTATGAAGATCTTGATGTGTCGTACAAGCATACTTGTGACATATGTGAAGAAATTCTTAAGACAGAAGAAAACCAGAGAAAGATCTTACCAAAATTGGAGAATGAAAAGAAGAAACTTCTATGTATTGTCTCTCATTTTCAAAGTGAGGTAACTCTCTTAAGTTCCAAGCTTGACAACATGACAAATTCCTTGAGAAGGATGAAAAATGGAACTGATATGATGAAAGAGGTCGAAGATACATGATTTACCCATCCATCTAGTAATCAACAAAACAAAAGGTCTGCAAAAAAGTAATTTCCATCTGAAAAGAAGAAAACGATCACCCTATCCAACTACATGTTATAACATAATGGAAGATATAATGCGACTTCAACTAAATCTCAATCATTAACTGGGAGATGTCTTTACAGGGGTAAGTATGGCCTTATAAAGCATTTTGTTACAAATTTTATGGGTATCAAAAAGTGAGTAAAAATAGAAGTGTTAAAGATGGGATGTTAAACTTATAAGTCATAGTCCTTTGAGAACCTCAACTAGAGAATAGTGGTACTTTGATAGTGGATGCTCTAGAGATATGACAGGGTTTTAGAAATTTCTGGGGAATATCACATCTTAGGCCACAATTTTTGTTAGATTTGGTAATGGATTTAAAGGTGAAATTAAAGGAGTTGGAAAGTTAATGTATGTTGGCTCTCCTAGTCTAGAAAATGTTCTTCTTATGGAGGGACTAACTGCTAATCTTGTCAGCATTAGTCAGTTGTGTGACCAAGGATTTTTAGTAAATTCCTTTAAGTCTGAATGTTTAGTCAAAGATGATGAAGATGATATTCTGATGAAAGGTATAAGGTTTAATGACAACTGTTATCTGTGGGAACCTCAAATAATTGTTTATGCTTTCACATGTTTAGTAACCAAGAAGGATGAAGTAAAGCTATGGCACCAGAAGCTTGGACATCTTCATCTAAGAAGAATGAAGGAAGTCATATCTGAAGGAGCTATTAGAGGAATGCTAGAACTCAAGATTAAGAAAAGGGAAGTATGTGATGAGTGTGACAGTAGGAAGGAAATAGAGATGTCACATCCAATGCTGCAACATCAGACCACTTCTAGAGTGTTGGAACTTCTTCATATGGATTAATGGGACCAATGCATCTAGAGAGATTGGGTGGAAAAGGTATGTTTATGGATTTATAGCTGAATTTTCTGGGTTTACATCGGTGAAATTTTTAAGAGAAAAATCATACACCTTTGAAGTCTTTAAAGATCCATGTCAAAAGATTAAAAAAAAATAGTGTAATTGTCAAGGATAAAAGTGACCATGACAAGGTGTAGTTTCTCTGAGATTGAAAAGCATTTTGGTAAAACCAACCTAACTGAAACAAGTTGAATATAAAGCAATATCATATAGGTTTCAACATGTTGAACAAGATGTCACAACATTGCAGGTATGACATCATGTTTATTGGGCCGTGTGAGCTGGAGCTAATCTGTCAATTATATCAATTGTTTTATTAGCTATAGAATTTTATGGAATATTCGGTTAGCTGATGTGCATCCAAGTTTGATTCAATCAGAGATTTTTTTTGGTTTTCATAATCTCTATAATTGGAGACAATTCATGAAAGATTGGAAGAAAAACAAATTTTCTTGGAGATCAAGCAACAGACTTTGTGCAGACTCCTTGCTGCCGTTTTAGGCCTAATTCAGTCAATACTAATACTATAGAAAAACTGGCCTACACCTAGTTTTAAGTGGAACTGATATTTGTGTTTTTAGGGTTGTAGGAATCCTTATTTGTTAGTTATGCTGTAAGTTCCATATATATGTGCATTCATAAACCTGTAGGTGTTGAATGCAGGTTTAATCTCTGAAGCTGTTAAGTAAGGAGAGTAGTGTCGTTCTCATAAGCTTTTAAGCATTGAGAATTGTGTGTTTTGGAAGAGTGTCTTCTACGGTTTATTATTTGAGTTGTTTGTCACAGGGTGTTGTGATAGAGGGGATTTGAGGAGGGCCTCAAAGGAAGGGTAGTGATTAAGTGAAGAGTTGTAAATGGGGGAGTTTAGCTTCGAATTGATACTATCGGATATTGATTTCATCCCTGGCTTGGTAGCCCCCAGAGTAGGAAGGTTGTTCCGAACTAGGTAAACAATTCCTTGTGTTATTTATCTTTCTGCACTATGATTCATCCTAAGTAATTTCCCTAGAATTTTTGGGCTGAGGCTATAAATATTGCTTGCTATATTCACAATAGGTTCACCTTAAGGGAGGAACTTTAGAAACTTAATATGAGTTATGGAGAGAAAGGAAACCTACAGTTAAAAACTTTCATATCTTTAGTAAATGATATATCTTGACTAAGAAAGATCAAAAGGATAAGATTGATCCCATGAATGATGAAGGAATATTTATGAGTTACTCTACAAACATTATATTTATAGAGCGTTTAACTATAGAACTAAAGATACAATGGAACCTATAAGTGTGGTGATTGATGATTCAAACATTGAAAAAGAGATGAATGTTGAAGACAATGTTGGAACATCTTTTATGCAAACTAATGAGACAGAGACAAAATAAAATTATGGTTTCACAATTATTGAAGCAGGTAGCTCTCAAGTCACTTCAGGTATCTCTAGTAGATTTCAAACACAACAGTTCAAGGAAATCACTACAATACACCTTAATGAAGGGGACATTACTAAATTAAAGAAGGAAATATAAAATTCATGTCTTGTTTCTAAACTTGACCAAGGATGAGGCATATTACACAAGAAAGGGAGATCTTAAGATATAACATTAGAACAAGGTCTAATGGTGTTCTCTACTCTCACAACATAAAAATCATGCTGAAAGAGTGTTGCAATGCAAAGTGGGATAGTAGTGCTAATGAATGGTTCTCTTTGAGAAACAAATTAATTTCTTGGTTAAAAAAGAAGCAAATATGTGCTTCTTGGTGTACTGCTGAAGCTAAAAATGATGAGACAAGAAGAAGTTTCTCTCACTAGTATGGATGAATCAGACGTTGAAGGAACATAATGTCAAGAAAGATGGTATGACATTACATTCTGAAGATCTAAATTCTATTAGATGTTTCATTCAACATGGCTGGAACAAGAACCTTAAAAGTCAAAATCAACTTATTGGAATCATGTTAAAGATAAGGTTATTATTATGGGTGTTCAAAACTAAACCGACCCAATAGAAAACCGCAAAACGAACCGAAACCGCAAAAAATAGCATGTGGTTCGGATGCGTTTGGGTCATTTTTAATAGAACCACGCGATTCGGTTTGGTTTGCGATTTATATTTTGCAAACGAAACCAAACCAAACTGCATTATGTTATAAAATCATACTACCTAATATATATATATATATATATATATATATATATATATGTGTGTGTGTGTGTGTGTGTATATATATATATATATATATATATATATATATATATATATATCTTTAATTTTTTAGAGAAATCAACTAGTATTATGTGTATATTTTATCATATTATTTGTATAATATTTATTTTAATATATATATATATATATTTATTTTAATATATATATATATATATCATCAAAAAAAATATTATTCATTTATAAATACTATTTTAACAAAATATATTTTATCGTACTCTTTGTATAATATTTATTTATGAATGCAATTTCATGTATATCATTCTTTAGACCTAAGATAAAATTGTAAGACACATTTTTATGTATCAAATCATAAACTTATTTTGACAATTATAAACTTTTTTATGGTAATGTATGAACGATTAAAAACAAAATTATATTTTCGTCTACATGAGTATGTATGACTTAATAATTTTTTTGTAAAAAACCGAACCACCGGAACAAACTTAAACCGCATTAGTTTGGTTTGGTTTGATTTTATTTTTGAAACCAAACCAAACCGTATGTTTTTTCTCTTACAGTTCGGATGATTTTTAGCGTCAAAACCGTCCAAACAACACCCGAACACCCCTTATTATTATGGAGTATGTAGACAATAAGGAACAACTAACGGTTATGTTTACTAAAGTCTTATATACAAATCAACTTGAGAACATAAGAAGTGGGCTAGGTACTTTCACTATTAAGGAGTTCTAATTACAAGTGTGGAGGATTGCAACATATACTATGTTCTTCCTCTATTCTCTGTTTAATGATGGGCCGAAGCAAGTTTATTTTATTACAAGATGGAACAAAAAGCTCTGTAATAAAAAAGGATTGGCTTGAAGAATACATGTACTAAGGAAGTGGCAAGGGAGTTCAGTGTCAACACTTCTAAAACATGTCATAAAAGCAAGAAATGTAGGAGGATTTTTGAAAGGGTAAAAGGTGGAAGATCACCTGAAGATGATTATGTGTTCACATATAATAATATGTACATTTACTCTATTTTTGTAAATTTTTGGCTAAAAAAGGGGAGTAAATTGTAAGTGTCTTTGTTTAGTTTTTAGGAGTAAAGGGTGTTGTCATGTCAAAAGTTTTGACATGTTGCTTCAAATATACTACTTCTCAAAAGGAGTAGTCTTTGTTGTTGCTTATTATGTATGTAACTATTTAGGGGGTGCCTGATTGTCTATCATACTTGATCAGTGTTGTGCTTAGGAGAATAGATATGCTGCTAGCTCTGCTGCTAATTATCGATATGGATATGTGCATGAACTAAGGGGAGTTTTGGTGACATGTGACAGGGCGAGCATTGTGCTTGGATATTGAGATGTCAGGCAGCCTGTCATGACATTTGGTCTGTGGTTGTGTGTGTGAGGATGATTCTCTCTGTATGAAATTGATGTGTATAACTCTGAATGTTTTTCCCTCATTGTGTGAACTGATATAATTCATATATATATATTGTTTGTGAATTATTGTTTTAAAGATGAATATTTGAAATAATGTTGATTGTGTATCTCTCCTAATTTGTTTTTGGATGTTTTAGCATAAATATTACCAAAGGGGGGTGTTAGGTCTTGGTTTGTTGGCTTAATTTTGGTAAAACAAGATGCTCAGCAAGATGTTGTAAACATGTTGCTACAAAATTATAGTCTATGATGTTTCTAATTATGGAAGATCAGTTACCAATGCTCCAGAAGATTTGTTTTGTTATATGTGGATCAAGCAATACATTGAAGATTGGATTCTTTGAAGATTTGTTTCAAGCGTAAGATATCAGAATATTTGATTTGCTTGATTGATGTTATAACCTTTTTCCATGCAATTGAATATTTGATTGGATTTGATATGATCTTATTTGATTTTCGAAGGTTTTAGCCAGATTGAATATCCAAGCCCAATGGTTGTACTGGTTTATAAAAGGAGAAGATTTAATCTAAGAAGAACACGAAGAAAATAAGGATAAATATTTGTCGTACCCTAAAATTAGCCCATCTCATGTCATCATCAAGGGTTCAAGGTTCAAGGGTTTATGCAAGCAACATTCTCCTAATCGAGGGTCTCTTAAATTAGGGTTTTGCACTTCATCAAAAGAATTTGAATCTCTAAAGTCTAAAATGGATCTCAAGGTGTTTCATTTGTCTAAAGGTATCTCCCTGTCAATTATCAAGCTTCAATCCCAAAGATTGCTCACTCAATGGCTCAGATGACCCACAGTCGATTATGTTGATCTAAAACTTAATTATGGTAAAAGTACAGTCAAAACTCCCGACTTTTGGTCAAACATCAAGTACTTGAGATTATATCCATCATTTGATCAAAGGTTGATCATGATCCGTTAATAAAGACTCAGAAATGAACAAAGTCAAAAGGTTCAAATTAAGGGTTTTTTTATAGGAAAAGTCAACTCAACTTTGACTGGTCATAACTTCCACATGGAGTGTCAAAAATTTCCCAACCAAAGCCTATTCTCAAGGAAATTGGATTCTCTACAACTTTTTCTCTCAAAAGCCAAGGCTAGAAAGGCTTCATTATGGAGATATGGTGCAAAAGATTATAGGTCCTCCAAAAATTCAACAAAAATACCTTTTGGGTCAAAGCTCATAACTTGAGCATGGAAGCTTCAATTGAGATGAAACCAAAAGGATCATTTAGAGGACACCCTGAGCTTTCTAAATTGATCAAGAACACCCCCATAGGGTTAAAATCGAGAGAGATACACATGGTTGAAGTTGAGCAATTTTCAAGATATGCATGAATTCCTAATTGCACAAAACTTGGTTTTTGAACTAATGGGCCTAAGATTTTCACTTCAAACATACTCATGACCCAAATAAAGACCTCTAAACCCATTATTCTATTTTCTATTATTTTTATTTATTTTATATTGAATTTTAGTCAATTAAATTCAATTTAAATTAAATAAATGATGGAGATATTATAAAGGATGCACAAGGATTATTTTTCAATCAAGTCATGCTCATAATATCATTGAAATTTGTTTGGGTTGATGATAGGAAAATATTGGATAAAAATAAGGATAAAATCATGTAATTAGAATCAAAATCCTTTCTCTCTGGTTACTTAAGATCCAAGCCCAAAGAAACCCTAGGAGGGCCATATATATTCCAAAAATACTCAGCAAAAAAGAGGAGGACGCAATTGACCAAAAAAACTAGGGTTCATGTATTACAAAATTTCATAAAAAACTAGGGCATAAGGGATAACTCTCTCGGGGAGGTTTGAAGGAGTTTGAATCGTCTCACTGACTTCCTGAAGATCCTAGGAGCTTGGTCCCATCATTCTTGAAGTTGTTGACAAACCAGAACTCACGCAACCGTCCTCTCTGGTTTGAATTTCTCTCTTGAATTCAATCTAAGTTATACACACTATATAAGTGATTTTAATCCATGTATCCATAATGATGTTGATGTTTAGGATGTTTTAGTGCCATCGTTTGAAAGTTTTAACGTAAGAGTGGTAGTTTGCCATTGTTAGGGCTCACAAACGGTGAAGCTTCGAACTCCATGTTGTAGTCGTTTTTAGGATGTAAAAACTATGCCATTGAACTCGCAGGGTCCGGTTTAGGCTATATGGGTGGTTTCCTTCTTTGTTTTTGTTAAGATTCGCAGGTTGCCACTATCGTCTTTGCCGGAGAAGAAGACGGAAATACTGTTCCGGCGGCGAAGAATATTCTCTGACTCGGTGCGCTAGCGTGGCCCAGTGTGATTTGTGCATTCAAATTTGGAAGCTGTGGAAAAGCGCGCGCGAGGACATCATTGGCCGATCAACAAGTCTTCGTTCTCTGTCCTGTTATGATTGGCCCATCGGGGATGGTGGAATCCACGTTAGGTTTCCATTTAAAGTTGGTTCTAATATTTGTTATTCTCAATTGGCTTTATTTACAGCAAACGTGGTGTGGATGGTTGGCAAAGGTGATTGTTTCAGCATGGGGGTCGCGAAATCGAGCCACGCTCCCTGCATTTTTTTCAATTTATTTCTATACGCAGATTCCATGCATGCAGGTTCATTATGAGCGCCATACGCCCTCACTTCTCAGCCACAAGATCTCCTACAATCTTGATCTAACGTATACAAGGCTGAAGGTTTACCATGGACCTCAAGGGCTTCTCACACAGGATTGAAGCCAGGTTTCTTTTATTTATTTTCTTTATATTAGTTATATATTATTTATATGATTGTTTAATTATAAAAAAATATTAATATAGGTATAATTTAATTTTTTAAATTAGGATTAGGTTAGGATTATAATATGTCTCGATTATTCGATACTTTTGATTATTCGACGTAATTGATTTAATTACTATTAAAAATCACAAAAAACCTAGAAAGGCTATCAAAGTATTAGGGTTTTCCCCAATCCCATTGGTTATCCTTAATCAATTTTCTCTTCGATCCGACTAAATCTATTAGTCGCATTGGCGAGAAATAAAACAATCAAATACAATAATGAATTTCGTTATCGTGCAATAATCAAACCTATTGTTTATGAGGGATAACGATAAATAATTTAAATTATAAAAAACACTTAATTTGCTAACGGTGATAATCGAATCAATCGATTAGAATAATTAGCAATGCTCTTATCAATCCGTTAACTATGGTGATCAAACCTATTGACCATCGCAACTAACGGTAACATATTAAATCAGGGTTGTACACCCAAATCTTAAAACACCCCTTCAAACTACGGATTTTCATCTCTTCAATACTGCGAGTAAGGCAATTCAAAAAGCCTTGCAAACCACAACACTCAAAACTACGATAGGTAACTCAAAATACCTTCAAAACAATTTCATAATCAATTCTAAGGCATACAACCCTGTGCCCGAACTAGGTTGACTCTGATTCTCCCTAAGGAGATACGTAGGCACTTCGCAACAAGGCGAGTCCCCTTCCCCAAAATCCTAATCAGGTTCGAATCTTACCGTTCACCCTTTTCATTTCCTTAGCTATTAACCTTAATAAATTTAGTCATAAATCTTTGCTTTAACTCAAAACCATAGGAAAGGGTTAAGGGTGCCTAACACCTTCCCTCGACCTGGTTATAATAATCTCACCCCGATCTCTTAACTGCGTAGGGTTTCCTATTCGCCCTGGTAGAATAGGTGGTGACTCAAAAAGCCTAATTTTTAGGGCAGGTTGCTACAGCTGGCGACTCTGCTGGGGATAACTAAAAAAGGTGAATGATTATGCTCCCATAGGTTTTGGCAGGGTTTAGGTTTTGGCGAATCATTTAGGGTTTTGGCGAATTTCTTAGGGTTTGGCAAATTTGCTAAAATTAGGGTTTTGGATTAGGGTTTAAGTTTTATTATTATTTTTTTCTTTTATATTTAAATATTTAAATTTTTATTTATATATTTATTTATTTGCAATTTCCAGGGTTTATGGTTTTTATATAAATATTTAAATTTTTTAATTTTATTTATTTATTTATTTGCAATTTAATTTATTTATAGCAATTTAAATTAATGTTTGATTATGTGAATATTTGCTGTTTTATTGCATTTCGGGTTATATAAATTGTATTAAACCTAAGCGTGAGAATTATATTTAAGACCAGAGGGGAATTACATCGCCTACGAGTCTTATTATAATTCCACTCAGAGTGGGTTGAATATCCGGAAATGTATGATACGAGGCTTGACCTTGTTGAGGGATAGACTTGGTATTTGGCTGATCTCTCTGGGAACCTACCCCTAAAACTCGAACCTCATGGATAAATGAGTTGTTCTAAAATCCAAAGAGACAAAAAGTCTCGGCGGGTATGAACGACCCCATGAGACCTTCTAGAACACACCAATGGGAAGGGTAGGCACCCTAAGCCGTTACGTCGAACCTATGAACCTAGGGCTTATGTGCTTATGTGTTTATTATATGTTTGCAATTTATATACTGCGAATATCTTGCGTTCTAATTTTGCAGGTATTCTTACGCGTTCCATGGCCTGTAAGGATTCTATGTCCAAGACCATGTCCTTCCCACGAAGGACATCTCCATTTATGCGCGTCGATTGGCCTCTCGATGGCCGTGATAGCTAGCGATTGTATTGAACAGTCACCACACGCCTACATCTACGCACTCCCTAGCCTGTAGGGAGTCCCTTTTTACATCCTTGTATTTTTACAACTACGTGTCCTTCCCACGAAGGACGTCTTCGTTTACGCACGTCAATTGGCCTCTCGATGGCCATGAGATCTAGTGACTGTCTTGAACGGTCACCCAGTGCTTGCTCCTACGAACTCCCTAGCCTGTAGGGATTTTATTTTATGTCCATGTGTTTTTCAATGACTTCTTCCTTCCCCTGAAGGACATCCCCATTAACGCACGTCGATTGGCCTCTCGTTGGCCATGAGATCCAGTGACTGTCCTGAACGATCACCCCGTGCTTATTCCCGCGCACCCTCTAACTTGTAGGGTTTGGGATTTCCATTTGTACATCTTTTATCCCTATCCCGTAGGGATTTCACTTCGTCCGATATCATCCTTAGATAGGATGTGTTCTGCATAGAGAACCTTCCCACCAAGGACAACTTCATTGGTACACGTTGAATGGCCTCTCGATGGCCATGAGATTTGGTGACCGTCTGGAACGGTCACCAGCCGCTACCTTCTACATACTCCTAAATCTAAGAGATTTCCATTGGTGTATCATAACATCTATCTTGCAAGGATCTCACTAGGGTCTAATGTCACCTCTAAGACTATCCCTAGGATTATATGTCATACGTCTGCATTGCATACAAGGAGTATCTCGCATACGCATGCGTTTGCATTTTCATGCATCCATACATTTCCATTTGCATCTTCGCCCACATACACACTTACCGTGCTAGCCGATTTCCCGAGATTCCTGGAGAAAAATCAAGGGATCGCAAACTATGGAGAAAGGAAGATAAATTATTGGGGATGAGCTTGGTCATACAAATGGAAAAAGGAATGCCTTTCACCTTGCCTTCCGCATGTCCATGCCTTTTCGAAATAGGATTATAAATACACCAAAGGTTATCATCGAGCAATGATTAGTTCAAAAAAGAAGTTCCCTCATAGATACACTCAAGGGGTATCTAGTCATAAAAGGGTTCATCTACGAACATAGCAAACTTACAAGGACGCTCTACGATAACTTGGGGGCAAGAGTCGGTCCAACTGAGGCAATACCCTGAACAAAGATGCATAGCTACGATGGAGGGAAGGCGACATATGTGTTAACTCCACCCCAAGGGGCAAAAGGGTCATAAGTTTTCTTTATCAATCTACGAACTCCGAAGATTGCAAACAGTGTGATACTATTCTTAGAAAAAGCAAAAGAGGTTCAGTCTAAAGAAACTCATGAAGTTCCAAAACAAAGAAAACCCACCGCTAACAATTTATTCCCGACAGGTTTGGCGTGCCCAAGGAGAATTCGAGGTTACCATTTACTTCTACAAGTCTAGGAACTAAGGAGTAAAACAAGGTCGACAGATTCACAAAGGAGATTTCCCTTAGGATCAATAGGTTTATCATTTCAAGTTGTAACTTCTACAATCATAAGGTGTTATTTGGTGTAAAACGTTGTACCTTTCGAATAGTAATTCAATAAAATAATCATGCATGTTTTGAAATCAATTCGTTCGCTTCGCTCTTGCATTACTAATACCTTCCATTTCAAATTATTACTCCCAATTATTAACAAACTTGAGGGAGAATGACGAATACAAATAACGAAGTCTCACTAAACGTATGCTTTCAAGGTAAGACCGAGCCGACGATGCACATGTATTGTTTCAATTCCCAAATAGTGGAGATATAAGGACGTTAATCCCTCGTCACTCCCTCGAGCCAGGAGTTGGAGATTGTTTCTACTTTTCAAATAAACCTTGATTTCAACCAGGGACAAGGTAGATTTCGACTAATTCAATGGTGTATTTTGGTTGTCAAGAGGATCAATCAATCCAAGCAAGGATTCAAGCAAGGAATCGAGCAAAGTTGTAAGCATGTCTTCTTCCTCGCGTTCATCCAAGATTGAGGAAGCAATGGAGATAGCATTCACAACATCTTCTTCCTCTATACATCATTCAAGATCGAGGACGTATCCAATTCGAAGCTTACAAATCAAAGTCAACGTGGCAGTCACAATATTCAATATCCAAGGATCTTTATCTCAAAAGGAGCTTTCAAAAGAAAAAAACGCCCGCTAAGTCAAAATGGAAAAATCCATGAAAACAAACCAAATGATTTAGGCAAAATTTAGGGCATCCCGGTGGATCAAATTCAAAGGAATTGGTCCATGCAAAAATAAGGGATAAAAACAAAACAAAAGCTAAATACAAAAGATAATCTTGTGACTGCTAAATCATCGAAGCTTCTCATCAATGCTTGAATCTCTACAATATTTTTCATTATGGCTTGGATCTCTACTAACGCTTCTGCTCCACATCAAAACTGAAACGATTCTCTTACAAACCAAGCACATTCATTGGATTAGGCGAATTTTTAGGACTTGGAGAACATCAAGGAGAAATGGGTGGGTTAAATAAATTTTGAGCCTTATATCCGTTGTTTCTTTAAACATGAACCAGGCCAAGTTACAATATTCAAAAGTCCTAATTGAGGCGAGGTCAACTACGAAAGCATATTAAGCAGGATTTTGTTATACTGACTCCTAGGTTTGTTAAAACTATTTCTAATCACTATGTCTCTTCAAACATCCATTTTTAATCATCCGGTCCTAGTTCATAACAGACTTCGATTTCAAAACTTGCATACGCGTTGCATTGGAGTTACCTCTCAAAGGGCACAACGTCATCTACAAACAAACACTTAGTATCAAGAAGATATCAAAATTGGTTAATCAAAGGCAATCATTTCTAATAAAGACTATGGAATGGGGGGAACCACATCTAGAGGGTTCTCCTAAACAGGGGCAAAATTTCAAGGATTACAGGCATACAATCAATATCCTATTTACTAGAGGCATTCTTCCTAAGGTTCAATCAACTTGGGTCACATCTCGAAGCAATAACAATCAGGGGCATGTCAAAACATGGGAGAAATTTAAAAGGATAGAACACCATAGATAACCCTCCATATCCTGGAAATCAAGGGCATACCCTTCAATCTAAAAGTTGAAGCATACAACAAAGCCAAACTGGGGCAAGGCGCGCAACAAAAGGAAAATACATCTTCAGACTTTACAACCTCGAACCAATCTTTCTCCTAACTACGATCTTCAAAGTTAAAAAAAACAGGTATTGAGAAACCGCGCTAGCATCCAACAACCTTACAACATTAGCAAACTATACACGCTTTGGTCATCAACAACCTATCATTGGAGCATCATACAAACACATATAAATCATGCATTACATACATTGGTTGATACATTACACCACACCCTTTTTAGGTAGTCTTCTTTAAGACAATCGTTCACATCCTTTCTAGGAACCTCTTCAGGCAGTCTTATTTAAGACAAATTGTCATCCTTTTCAGGAACCTCTCCAGGTGGTCTTCTTTAAGACATTATTTTTCTAAGAACCTTTTTAGGTAGTCTTTTAAGACATTTTTCAAGAAGTCTTCTTTAAGACATTCTCTTTCTAAGAACCTTTCTAGGTAGTCTTTTCTAAAACATTCATCATCCTTTCCAGGAACCTCTTCAGGTAGTCTTCTTTAATACATTCCTTATCCTTTTCTAAGAACCTTTTTAGGTAGTCTTTAAGACAAATTTTATCCTTTCTGAGAACTTTTTTAGGTAGTCTTCTTTAAGACAAATGTCCATATCCATTCCGGAAACCTTTTTTTAGATAGTATTATAGAAGACATTACTTCGTTCCACTCATCAACCAACATATACATAAGCATTACCCGCATACATAAACATTACCAAGCCGGCATAAGCATAGCCGTGGTGTAGGTGCAAATATGGTTTAAACAGGTTCAGTAAGGAGATAAAATCTCGGGATTACATCAGCATACATACATACGCATTAGCATATGCATATCATCTAGTGCATTCACATATTACAAAAGCCCAGTTTCCAACCCTTGTGTTGTGATTGGCTTGTTTTCCGACCCTCGAGTCGTGAGTTCCAACCCTCGTGTTGTGATAGGTGTATTTTCCAACCCACGTGTCGTGAGTTTCCAACCCTCGTGTTGTGATAGGTGTATTTCCCGACCCACATGTCGTGAGTTTCCAACCCTTGTGTTGTGATAGGTGTATTTCCCGACCCACGTGTCGTAAGTTTCCAACCCTCATGTTATGATAGGTGTATTTTCCGACCCACGTGTCGTGAGTTTCCAACCCTCGTGTTGTGATAGGTGTATTTTCTAACCCACGTGTCGTGAGTTTCCAACCCTCGTGTTGTGACAGGTGTGTTTTCCGACCCTCGAGTCGCGAGCATCATCTTCATGCATCCACAGGATACCGTCAAGGACTTTATGCGGATAAACTCGATAGCGCTATAGCAAGTGAATCTTTTTCATGCAGGTAAGTTTGCTAGAACTATAGCAAATATTTCCTATTGGTGCAGGTAAGCTTGTCCGAAGCAGGGCAAGTGACTCCTATTGGTGCAGGTAAGTTTTCTAGAACTATAGAAAATAATTCCTATTATACAGGTAAGCTTGTCAGAACCATGGCAGGTAATTCAAAATGGTGGAGGTGAAATTTGTCTGAATCAGGGCAAATGATCCAAATGGTGCAGGTGAGCTTGTCAGAACTATGACAAGTAATCCTAATGGTGCAGGTGAAATTTGTCCGAATCAGGGCAAATGATCCAAATGGTGCAGGTGAGCTTGTCAGAACTATGACAAGTAATCCTAATGATGCAGGTGAACTCGTCCGAACCAGGACAAGTGATCCAAATGGCGTAGGTGAAATTTGTCTGAATCAGGGCAAATGATCCAAATGGTGCAGGTGAGCTTGTCAGAACTATGACAAGTAATCCTAATGGTGCAGGTGAAATTTTTCCGAACCAGGACAAGTGATCCTAATGGTGCAGGTGAGCTCGTCCGAACCAGGACAAGTGATCCTAATAGTGCAGGTGAACTCGTCCGAACCAGGACAAGTGATCCTAATGGTGCAGGTGAATTTGTCAAAATTATGACAAGTAATCCTAATGGTGCAGGTGAATTTGTCCGAACCAGGGCAAGTGATTCTATTGGTGCAGGTGAATTTGTCCGAACCAGGGCAAATGATCCTATTGATGTAGGTGAACTCGTCATAACTATGGCGAGTGATCCTATTGGTGCAGGTGAGCTTGCTAGAACTATAGAAAGTGATCCTTTTGGGGTTCACAAACTACGAAAGCTTGCTAGCGCTATAGCAAGTTAACTATCTTCTACACAACAAAACTGCGAGTCGTTGCTATTGATAGTTACGTTTAGCCATCACGTTAGTCCCTCGGCAGTGATCAAAGGGTTTTACAAAGGGTTTCTCAATGGGGTTTATCACGTTAGTCCCTCGGCAGTGATCTTCTTCAAGACTACAAAGGGTTTCACAAAGGGTTTCACAATAAGGGTTTTACAAAGGGTTGCTCAATTGGGTTTATCACGTTAGTCCCTCGGCAGTGATCTTCTCCAAGACTCCATCAATAACAAACAAAGGTTTTATCTTTCTCTTCCAAAGTTACTAACATACTTCAATTAACATAACTAACAGTCATGCATCATTCAATTGCATACCTCATTCATACATAGGGCATATACATACATCGCTCTCATTTATTTTGAGAAGCTCATTACATCATACATCGCATGCATAATAACATTGCATAAAATAAGGTCGTCTTTTTAGGCCACGCTATAATCAAAGCACCTGTTTCCTTCCAAAAACATTTGCTTCACATGATGAAAAATGGTATTTACCTTGGGTGGCATCTTTAAGCCCATCTCCCACGGAACTTTTTCCCGACAAATGCAAATTTCAGAGCATTTCAGTGTTCAATCGTCTTCTACCTTTAGATCACGATAGGCAGACGTGCCTATTTGACTCTTCAGGTTTAAGAAGATTGAACAGGGGCAGCTGTCATACCCTAAAATTTTCCCATCTCATGTCATCATCAAGGGTTCAAGGTTCAAGGGTTTATGCAAGCAACATTCTCCTAATCGAGGGTCTCTTAAATTAGGGTTTTGCACTTCATCAAAAGAATTTGAATCTCTAAAGTCTAAAATGGATCTCAAGGTGTTTCATATGACTCGAGGTATCTCCCTGTCAATTATCAAGCTTCAATCCCAAGGATTGCTCACTCAATGGCTCAGATGACCCACAGACGATTATGTTGATCTAAAACTCTACTATGGTCAAAGTACAGTCAAAACTCCTGACTTTTGGTCAAACATCAAGTACTTGATATTATATCCATCATTTTATCAAAGGTTGATCATGATCCGATAATAAAGACTCAGAAATGAACAAAGTCAAAAGGTTCAAATTAAGGGTTTTATATAGGAAAAGTCAACTCAACTTTACCTGGTCACAACTTCCACATGGAGTGTCAAAAATTTCCCAACCAAAGCCTATTCTGAAGGAAATTGGAATCTCTACAACTTTGTCTCTCACAAGCCAAGGCTAGAAAGACTTTATTAGGGAGATATGGTGCAAAAGATTATAGGTCCTCCAAAAAGTCAACAAAAACACCTTTTGGATCAAAGCTCAAAACTTGAGCATGGAAGCTTCAATTGAGATGAAACCAAAAGGATCATTTAAAGGACACCCTGAGCTTTCTAAATTGATCAAGAACACCCCCATAGGGTTAAAATCGAGAGAGGTACGCATGGTTGAAGTTGAGCAATTTTCAAGATATGCATGAAACGCTAATTGCCTAAAACTTGGTTTTTGAACTAATGGGCCTAAGATTTTCACTTCAAACATACTCATGACCCAAATAAAGACCTCTAAACCCATTCTTCTATTTTATATTATTTTTATTTCTTTTATATTGAATTTTAGTCAATTAAATTCAATTTAAATTAAATAAATGATGGAGATATTCTAAAGGATGCACAAGGATTATTTTTCAATCAAGTCATGATCACAATATCATTGAGATTTGTTTGGGTTGATGATAGGAAAATATTGGATATAAATAGAGAGAAACCCTAGGAGGGCCATATATTAAGATCCAAGCCCAAAGAAACCCTAGGAGGGCCATATATATTCCAAAAATACTCAGCAAAAAAGAGGAGGACGAAATTGACCAAAAAAACTAGGGTTCATGTATTACAAAATTTCATAAAAAACTAGGGC
This sequence comes from Vicia villosa, assembly GCF_029867415.1. NCBI lineage: Eukaryota > Viridiplantae > Streptophyta > Magnoliopsida > Fabales > Fabaceae > Vicia > Vicia villosa. The sequence goes on from NW_026705337.1 coordinate 88,236, forward strand.
ATAAAGGATAACTCTCTCGGGGAGATTTGAAGGAGTTTGAATCATCCCACTGGCTTCCCGAAGATCCCAGGAGCTTGGTCCCATCACTCTTGAAGTTGTTGACAAACCCGAACTTACGCAATCGTCCTCTCCAGTTTGAATTTCTCTCTTGAATTCGATCTAAGCTATACATAGTATATAAGTGATTTTAATCCATGTATCCATAATTAGGGGTGGAAATAGGCCAGGCCGATAACAAGGGCCTACAGGCTAGCCTATATAGGCTCAGGCCAGATCACACATTATTTTTAAACAGAAAAGGCCTAGGCTTCTTTATAAGCCTATTTAGTTAAAAAGACTAGGCCTCAGGCCCTAAAAAATGCCTTTTAAGCCTATCAGGCCGGCCTATTTAAATAAATATGGATATTTTTTTTATGATCATTATTATGTTTTGTACTTTGAATTAAAATACATAAAGAAAACTTGGTTATCTTGAAGAACTTGTGAAAATAAGATGAAAATACCAGTTCGAACATTGTTTTCATAAGTTTTCTTAAACAAATAGTCTCCTAGAACTTATGCTAATAGGTAAGTTAAAATAAGTTAGTCTATTTAAACATTATTTTAATTGTTTATTTACATATGTCTACAACAAATAGGCTTTTATGTAGGCTAACAGGCTAACCAGGCCTTCGAAAAGGTCAGGCTCAGGCCTAAAAAATAAGCCTACGACAGGCTACAGGCCAGGCTTAGGCTTCAGTTTTTTTGACAGGCCAGGCTCAGGCTTGGCAAAGCCTAGCTCGGCCCAGCCTATTTCCACCCTTATCCATAATGATGTTGATGTTTAGGATGTTTTAGTGCCATTGTTTGAAAGTTTTAACGTAAGAGTGATAGTTTGACATTGTTAGGGCTCACAAACGGTGAAGCTTCGAACTCCATGTTGTAGGCGTTTTCAGGATGTAAAAACTATGCCATTGAACTCGCACGGTCCGGTTTAGGCTATCTGGGCTGTTTCCTTCTTTGTTTTTGTTAAGATTCGCAGGTTGCCACTATCGTCTTCGCCGGAGAAGAAGACGGAAATAGTGTTCCGGCGGCGAAGACCATTCTCTGACTCGGTGCGCCAGCGTGGCCCAGTGTGATTCGTGCATTCAAATTTGGAAGCTGTGGAAAAGCGCGCGCGAGGACATCTTTGGTCGGTCAACAAGTCTTCGTTCTCTGTCCTGCTATGATTGGCCCATCGGGGATGGTGGAATCCACGTCAGGTTTCCATTTAAAGTTGATTCTAATATTTGTTATTCTCAATTAGCTTTATTTACAGCAAACGTAGCGTGGATGGTTGGCAAAGGTGATTGTTTCAGCATGGGGGTCACGTGTTCGAGCCACGCTCCCTGCATTGTTTTTCAATTTATTCATATATGCAGATTCCATGCATGCAGGTTCATTATGAGCGCCATACGCCCTTGCTTCTCAGCCACAGGATCTCCTACAATCCTGATCTAACGTACACAAGGCTGAAGGTTTACCATGGACCTCAAGGGCTTCTCACACAGGATTGAAGCCAGGTTTCTTTTATTTATTTTCTTTATATTAGTTATATATCATTTATATGATTGTTTAATTATAAAAAAAATATTAATATAGATATAATTTAATTTTTTAAATTAGGATTAAAAAAATAAAATTAGGATTAGGTTAGGATTATAATATGTCCCGATTATTCGATTATTTCGATTATTCAAATTAATTGATTTAATTACTATTAAAAATCACAAAAAACCTAGAAAGGCTATCAAAGTATTAGGGTTTGCCGCAATCCCATTGGTTATCCTTAATCAGTTTTCTCTTCGATCCGACTAAATCTATTAGTCGCATTGGCGAGAAATAAAACAATCAAATACAATAATGAAATTCGTTATCGTGTAATAATCAAACCTATTGATTATGAGGGATAACGATAAATAATTTAAATTATAAAAAACACTTAATTTTCTAATGGTGATAATCGAATCAATCGATTAGAATAATTAGCAATGCTCTTATCAATCCGTTAACTATGGTGATCAAACCTATTGACCATCGCAATTAACGGTAACATATTAAATCAGGGTTGTACGCCCAAATCTTAAAACATCCCTTCAAACTACGGATTTTCATTTCTTCAATATTGCGAGTAAGGCAACTCAAAATGCCTTGCAAACCACAACACTCAAAACTACGATAGGCAACTCAAAATACCTTCAAAACAATTTCATAATCAATTCTAAGGCGTACGACCCTGTTCCCGAACTACGTTGACTCTGATTCTCCCTAAGGAGATACGTAGGCACTTGGCAACAAGGCGAGTCCCCTTCCCCAAAATCCTAATCAGGTTCGAATCTTACCGTTCACCCTTTTCATTTCCTTAGCTATTAACCTTAATAAATTTAGTCATAAATCTTTGCTTTAACTCAAAACCTTAGGAAAGTGTTGAGGGTGCCTAACACCTTCCCTCGACCTGACTATAATAATATTACCCCGATCTCTTAACTGCGTAGGGTTTCCTATTTGCCCTGGTAGAATAGGTGGCGACTCTAAAAGTCTAATTTTTAGGGCAGGTTGCTACAATATTGTTTCAAGAGTCTTTGGGTTTTGGGAGTCTTTTTATAGTTTTTTTTGTGTATGTCCCTCATGTATCTTTTGATGTATAGAATTTGACTGATTGATCATTTTTTATTGACAATCACTCATGAGCTTTTAGGCAAGAGTTTATTGTGTGTAATTGAAAGTATGTCTTTTATCAATTGTTTTAGTTGTTAACAATCACAGGGTAGTGATTCAGGGAAGTGAGAGGGGGATCTCATATCTAGAGGTGTCCTAGGTAGAATTGCACAAGATAGTGATTAGGTGATAATTTGTAAACTAAGGTTGTTTAGCTTTGAACTAATACTATCATAGTGAATTTCCTTCCTGTCTTGGTAGCCCCTAGAGTAGTTGAGTTGCATCGAACTAGGTTAACAATTGATTGTGCTTTTACCTTCTACTATTTACTTATGTATAATTATTCTTTTGGTAAAAGTTTTCTGTCAACAGATGATGTCTTAACATCTGTCTTGACATTGTGTTTGCTGTTGAAATATTAGTTTTGACATCTGTTGTAAAGTGCCAGAATTTCAGTGATAGTGAGATCTAGCACAAGAGATTGGGGCATCTAAACTTCAGAAGCTTAGGGCATATGAGTTCTAAGAAACTGGTACATGGCATTCCTAAGATTGTGAAGCCTGAGAAGTCATGTGAGATATGCATGAAAGACAAATTTCAATTTGTATATGAAACGTCTCCAAGAGAAAAACATGCTTTAAGAGTAGTGCATTCTAATGTATGTGGGCTATTTGAAATATATTTCTGTGCGCACATTGCAAAGCGAGCAACAAACCAAAGTCTTCGGAGCATGATTCGAACTTGGAACCTGAAGCAAATTCGTTGCTACCAAAATTAGTGAAAATTGAGAGAGTTGTGAATTTCACAATATCGAGAAACAATGGATCAAAAATCCGGTTCAGCATGTGGTTTCCACCGTGTTTTGCAATTATGGAATTTTCGGTGAGGAATTTTCTCTCAACCCGAATAGACACACTGAGGAGGATGTCAAGGAGAACCAATAACAAAAATAAATGCTCAAAAACGTTGAACGATGCAAAAGTTATGAATTTTTTAACATCCAAAAGACAACGGTTCAACACACCGTTTCCACTATATTTTCACTGTACAACCTCAAGGTATTCGCGTATTCGGAGATCTTCCTGAAAAAATCAAATCTTGATTCAAACATATACATTGGAGTAGATATCAAGACAATTCTTATGGCGAAAGAACCAATCCAAAACAATTTTTCGGACAAGAGTTACGAATTTTAGATCATCAGAAAAACATTTGACCAGAAAACCAAATTTCAGGTTATTTGTATTTTTGGGGGTCTTCCTCAAATAATCGGCTTTCGGCCCGAATATAAAGAATGTAGAAAATGCCAAGACGATTCTAGCAGCTGAAGAACCAATCCAAAACGATTTTTCGGACGAAAGTTACGAATTTTGCACTCGCATTGTAAAACTGATTTTTGATCCAAATTGTCCCAAAGCAACTGAAACACTTGATTTCTTATGCAATCAAAAGCACACTGGAACACATGGGTGCCGATTATGATGAGGACTTGATTAGTCCCAAATTAAAGAGCTTGAGAAAATATGTGGACTGTAGTCGAACTTCAAGAAACCTGAACTCTCCTTCACTGTATTAACTGATGGAACAATCATTTTTTGTAACTCTCAAGAGATGAAACTTTGATCCTGTAACCATAGTGCCAATGACATGTAGGTATGCATATGACCTAACGGAGAGATGCAAGTGAATGTAAAGCTTAAGTCAGTTATAAATAAATTAGGAGAGCAAATTTTAGGGTGCAACATATTTTATCTGAGACGAACTTATACCCTTAGTGTTAAGAGAAATTTTTTTAAGATTTATTTGAAATTTAATTTCTATTTTAATTGGATTCATGAGAGTGGTTGTGATACAAAACTTAACCCTCTATGTTGGAATATAAATTTCTTTTTATCAAATAAGATATATACTAGAATCTAAAGCTACCTTCGTGATATTCACGACATTGATGTTTGCTATACATAGCAATCTTCTAATTTAAAATAGTGGTTTGATAAGACTTACTATTTAATACCAATTAATTGAAAGTAATAATTAAATTTAATTATTGTTAACTGAAAATAATAATAATTGGAAGAAGAGATTAGAACGAAATATTTTGTAGTTAGAAAAGGTAAAAAAATGATATTGTTAACAAAACCATTAAATAAGAACTCTTACAGTTAAATAAAACTAGTGATCATGAATAATAAAATTAAGGGTTAATGAACTTTTTCGTCCCTTTAAATATTTCAAATTTTATTTTTAGTCCCTCCAAAATTTTCCTTCAAGAAATCGTCCCTTCAAAATTTTTCCTCTGAACTATTGGTCCCTAACGTCAAATTTCATATCTAATCGGTGGCTAAAGTCATAGCTAATCTCTAGCAAATTTGACGTTAGGGACCAATGGTTTACACGAAAAATTTTGAACGGACGATTTCTTAAAGGAAAATTTTGGAGGGACTAAAAACGAAATCTGCAATATTTAGAGGGACCAAAAAATTCGTTAACCCTAAAATTAATTAGTTCAAAGCTTAAAAAATCAATTAAATCAATGCTAAATTAGAATCAAAAGATATATGATATAAAATTTAATAAACTTCTATTTTATTGTATTTTTTAACTATTCTTGTTTCTTTTGTCAGACTTAAAGTTTCTTCATTCAAGTTGTTGAAAGAATCTAATATCAAATCCAATACTATTTTCAGTCTCGTCCCTTCATCCCTTTATAATAAAAATTCCAAATTTATTAATATATATAAATATATATATATTTATATATATATATATATATATATATATATATATATATATATATATATATATATATATATATATATATATATATATATATATATATATATATATATATATATATATATATATATTTTACGAATTATTTGCTTGCATTTCCAAATTTTTCAAAATGACTAAATTATATTAAAAAATCCGTAACTTATTTTCTATCCCACTCTCATAAAAAGAATGATCCATATATAACTCTTTCATATATAAAGTCTAACAGTTTCAACTTCGCTTATCATGGTAACTCTTTTTCCTACTTTGCGAAGCTTTCATCTTTTCGAATCAGTTTCACCTTCTCGGTAGTTTCTCAAACGATTTCTGGTCTAAGGACTACACTTTCCCCAGATTCCTGTCAACATAACGGAGTCCTACATCTCCGACCAAACAAAGCCTCAAAGGGGCCATTCCGATACTAGAATGGTAACTATTATTATAAGTGAACTGGATTAACGGAAGATAGGTATCCCACGAACCTCCCCGCTCAAGAACAAATGCCCTCAATAAATCCTCCAACGACTGAATAGTCCTCTCCGTCTGACTATCCGTCTGAGGATGATACGCCGAACTCAACTTTAACTTAGATCCCAACGCCTCTTGTAATCTCCTTCAAAAATCATAAGTGAACCTCAGGTCTCTATCAGACACAATACTCAAAGGAATACCATGCAGCTTAACAATCACCCTGGTATAAATTTCTGCCAACTTCGATATTAGATATGTGATGTTAATAGGATTAAAATGCGATGATTTTGTAAGTCATCAACAATCACCCATATAGAATCATGTCCCGTTGAAGTATTAGGTAATCCTGTCACAAAGTCCATTGAAATGATATCCAACTTCCATTCCGAAACTTCTAACGGTTGCATTAATCCTGCGGGCTTTTGATGTTCCACTTTTGATTTTTGACACGTCAAACAAGCATAGACAAATTGCGCTATATCTTGTTTCATCCCAGACCACCAAAATAACTTCTTTCAATCTTGATACATTTTAGTAGCTCCTGGATAAATACTCAAATTACTTTTGTGACTCTCCTCAAGAATCGTTTTCTTCATATCCATATCCTCAGGAATACAAATTCGATTGTGGAATCTCAACACACCTTGTGCATCCAACTTGAAATCACTATTCTCAGACTGATCAAATCCCACCATTGAGTCTACTAACTTCACATCGATCTTCTGAACTTCTTTAATGTTGTCCAAAGATTCATTATTAATCTTTAGTATACCCAACATTACACTCTGTGGTGTCACTTCGCAAACCAAACTCATGTCTCTGAACTATTCAATTAATTCTAACTCCTTAACCATCATGGATGACATATGCAACATCTTCCGGCTTAAGGCATTAGCTACCACATTCGCTTTACCCTGATGGTAATTTAAACCGAAATCATAATCCTTCAACAGCTCCAACCACCTCTGTTGTCTCATATTTAATTATTTCTGATCAAATAAATACTTCAAACTTTTATGGTCGCTAAATACTTCAAATCTAGAACCATAGAGATAATGCCTCCAAATTTTCAACACAAACACAACTGCAGCTAGTTCTAAGTCATGCGTAGGATAATTCTTCTCAAGAATTCTCAACTATCTTGATGCATAAGCAACGACTTTGTCATTCTCCATAAGAACACCTCCTAAACGATCTTCAAATGCTTCGCATGTTCTTCTTCCGACTTAGAATAAATCAGAATGTCATCAATAAATACTACCACAAACTGATCCAAATAAGTGTGAAAGATACGGTTCATATATTCCATAAATACTCCTGGCGCACTAGTAACACCGAAAGGCATCACCGAATATTCATAATGTCCATACCGTGTTTTGAAAGCCGTCTTCTGAATGTCCTTATCTTTCACCTTAATCTGATGGTAACCCGACTTCAAATCAATCTTGCTAAATACACGAGCACCCACCAATTCATCCATTAAGTCATCGATTCTCAGAAGGGGATACTTGTTCTTAATCATTACTTTATTCAGCTGTCTATAGTCAACACATAACCTCATGCTTCCATCTTTCTTCTTTACTAACAACACTGGAGCTCCCTACGATGATACACTTGGTCTCACAAACTTCTTTTCAAGCAAGTCATCCAATTGCTTCTTTAAATCTACTAATTCCGACACTGACATCCTGTACGGTACCATAGAAACAGGTATGGTACCAGGTATAAGATCAATTGTAAATTCAACTTCTCTTTCAGGCAGTACATCAGAAATTCCATCGGGAAAAACTTCAGGAAAGTCCCACACCACTTGCAATTCTTCTATTACAGCTTGATTCTCTACTGATAATGTAGCCATTAATAAGAACATCTGAGTTTCTTCTTCCTGCATCAATTGCCGTAACTGTCTTCCTGACAACAAATTAGCTTCCTCTTCCGGAGTGGAAAATCTTACCGACTTATCATAATAATTAATAAGAACATGGTTATTCTCTAATTAGTTCATACCTAAAATCACGTCCAACCCACATAACGGCAAAAAAAATCAAATCAATAGCAAAGTCTCTATCGAAGATCGACAAGGGACACTTTAAACACACAAGAGACGTAGTCACCGACCCCTTAGCTGGAAGGTACACAACCATTTCTCCATTCATAACGGATAACACAAGATTCAACATTTTCACTCAGTCAGTAGCAATAAAATAATGTGTCGCACCAGTATCAATAATAGTGATTAAAGGAGTATTATTAATGAAACTCGTACCTCTGATGAGTCCATCTTCATTAGCGGTATGAGTTCCCGCCAATTCGAATACCTTCCCACCGGTCCGCTCCTTCTCCGACTTCGGACACTGAGTACTGATATGTCCCTCCTCACTACAGTTGAAACATATAAAAACTTTGTGATTATAATCTGCAGTGTCATGTCCCTGCTAACCACAACAAAAACACATTCTCGCTTCCCCAGTACATGTGTTGCTCTTAAGACCAGGTTTCCCACATCTGAAACAAACCACACCAGCAGGAGCATCTCCCCCACTAGCCCTCTAGTGGCCCTGTGCAGCTTTCTTTTTACCCTTGCCGGATGGAGCATCATAAAGCTTGCCACGATGCCGTTGGCTCTTACCACGCCTCTCACCGATAATATTATGATGAGCGTTATTATCCTCTTCATAGATTCTGCAGCTATCAACTAGATCGGCAAAGACTCTGATCTTCTGATAACTAACAACTTTCTTAATCTCCGGGCACAATCCATTCTCAAACTTGATGCACTTTGAAAATTCTCCATTGGCCCATCATAATGCTGGTAGAACTTAGCCTGCTCGCCAAACTTCGCAGCATAAGCAGTAACAGACATGCTTCCTTGTTTCAGCTCAAGGAATTCGATATCTTTCTTGCCACGAACATCCTCGAGAAAGTAATTCCTTAGGAACTCCCAACGGAACACAATCCAAGTCACTTCCTCACTAGCATCTTCCAACCTCTGACGAGTCTCTAACCACCAGTCGCTAGCTTCTACCGCTAGCATTTGAGTCCCTTAACGAACCTTCTGATCTGGAGCGTAATCCATCACATGGAAGATTCTCCCGATCTCCTTCAACCAAGTCATTTCACCATTAGGATCATAGGCACCCTTGAAGACAGGCAAATTCTCTCTCTGTAAGGTAGCCAAACTGCGAGATCTAGCATTCTCACCAACGCTCGGCTGATGTTCCAAAGCCTGCGCCATAGCCTCCAATGCAGCAGCGACCGCAACGTCGTTTCTTCCAGCCATTTCAAATTGTCACTACAACACAAATAATAGTTAGCACAATTAACAATACTCGATTGTTAAACACTATGACACGACACTTGGACGGGCGGACCGACCTTCTCTGATACCACTAATGTAACACCCTAATTTACCCCGCGTAATTATATACGAAATTAATAGTAAAATAGAACATAATTTCAAAACATTAGGATGCCACCGTCATAATTACACAAGAGCTCATAAAACAGATACACAACACATAACACAAATAATCATGTCTAAAAGTTATTTTATTTTAATCGCAGTGGAAAACCATAGTATGAATCATTTCAAAAACTTTCAACATCATCTTTAAAACATAAATTGATGATATCGTCTTCAAACCAAATAACAACATAAACGTTAATAGAAAATTCAGCAATGGAGTTCCATAAAGTTTACTCCCAAAACAATAAAACCAACGCGAAACCCTCAAGTGTTACGTATCAGAGTGACACCGACCTAAATACGCAAAGCAAGGGAATTCCTGGGCAATGCACCACTTCGAGCTACTTCGGATTATCTGCACGTTACCAATATAAAGGTAACATTCAAACATAAGGGGTGAGATATCTTACAATATAAAGGAATGCATGCTAAATAATATAAGAGATATATATCATACATAATTTCACCTCTTCATACCATACTAACATCATTCGTCATTCAACCACACATCGTTAATCACTAACATCATTTAGTTCATCAACCATATCAAAATCATAAGAATGCAATGTAATCGACTCTCTAATATGCATGTGGTACCCATGGCTTCAGCCCACATCACTTTGTCAATTCAGGGCATAATCGAGCCAAGCTCGCGTCACTTTGCCTAATCAAGGCCATGTCATCGTCATAATCAATGCAACTATGCAACATCTATATGTGACACTCAATAATGCAACACAATTGATCATTCACGTCACATTTGCCAATCTAGACCATGTCACCGTCATAATCGACCATGGCAGCATCACACTGAATAATACGGCATAAGCGTACGCAGTAATTCTATCATTTCAGGTCAGCAACAACAATCACATCATATCAATTTATTCTCCAATTTATGGAATTATCATTCCAACAACATCTTCATCAGTTACCACCAAATCACCGCATTATACACAATACTAACACTCTAAATATAAATTAACAGCAGAAAATATTAATTTTAAAGTCCAAAAATTATGTTCATGTTAAAGGTAATATTTTAAGCTTTCAAACGGTCCAAATGGAACTTAAATCGATTACAGCAGGGCTGTTACCCGGTTACAACGTATCCAGTAGCAAAAATACCTATTTTTGACACACAATTCTCTCTATTTCATTCACTCCACTTCATACCCACTCATTACATATTTTAAATCATAATTTTATAGGTCTAGTATTAGTACCCTATAACTATTCAATTGCATATATGAATTTCACCAATTGCACACAATTCACACATCAATTCACAACATTTATCAACATCTCAAAGATCCAAATTCAATACAAACATGAGCATAAAATTATGAATACCTAACATCTACCGTACTCATCATCATGCCAACTCTTAGAAGGTAAGAACCCCACCCTTACCTTATCAATTTCTTCAATAATCTCTTAGCACTTAAGGTTCCTCTTTAGTCCTAGCTCTCTCTTCTCTTCAGCTTCTACGTTCTTTCAGAAACGCTAATTTCCCATTTTCCTTCTCCTTATTTTTCTTTGTTTTATTATCTTACTAACTTCTAACTTTCTACTAATGGGATCTATTTCACACCCCACTGTAATCTTAATAACTTCCTTGTATTATTATTACTAAATTTATTGATAAAATAGCATATTTACTAATTAATCTCCTAATTATACCAAAAAATTCACAAACATACTATAAAGTAATTAATTAAAAATAATCGGGCGTTACAATGTACGCACTAATAAAAACTTAGCAGATCCTTTTACGAAAGGAATATCTAGAGAGAAAGTCCATAAAACATCTAAGAAGATGGGACTAATGCCTATACAGAAATGATTTGCTCATGATGGTAACCTGACCTAAATGATTGGAGATTCCAAGAAATAGGTTCAATGGGTAATAACAAGTTGTGAGTAATATGAGGCGATCATGCTAGAGTAAATAAGAGAAGCATGAATCCTGAAGCGATCAGAGGATGAGATGATAGAAACTCTTAATGAGATCTATACTCTGTATGAGGGAGTACCTAGGCTATAGGAGTACGAAGTACTCTTGATAGACTCACCTATGTGATTGTGAAACTGAGGCAATTTCCTATGGAATTTCGAGGCAGAATTCCTAGAGCCTTCACTAAACAGGAATACACGTGCAAGACCTTTAAATCAATGGCTATTAGAATACACCATAAGAAAATGTTGTGTGCGAGTTTGATGTCTGAGATAGAGTTCAAGACATTCGTGTCACTCTTGTTGAATCGGAATCCTACTTGCTATGCAAAGGTTCAAGTTGCAGACACCTCTGCTTATGCACAATCTTAGAAACGTTTGACGTTACTTCTGAAACACTTTTTAAATTCAAGTAGGGTATTGTTGGAATATTATGTCAATATTCCAAAATAGGGAGATGAAATGAAAAAGTTCCTAAGTCAAGTCCCATATTGTGTGTTAGTTGAAAAAATTTCTTAGTCCCCCATTGCTTAGATTAGAAATATTGGCTAATTTTATATAAGAAAGTCATTTGTGTCATTCAAAAACACACCAAATACGTAATTAGAGTTTTTCGTTCCTCACTCTCATAACTCCGCGTCTTTCAAATTGTCGAAGCGCCAACTTCCCCCTCTTTCTTTCTACTCGTTGAATTTTCTTGAATTTTCTTTACGCGTTTGAGTTGAGAAATTATCAAGTATAATTTTTCTTGGATTCTCTTTAGAGAATTATTCGAATTTCTCTTTGAGAAATTATTGTGATTGATCAAATGACCATTATTAAATTCTCTTTGGAGAAATATTGAAATTTCTCTTAGTTTGAGAAATTAATACGCCTGGTCATACCACATACTAAGGTGATATTTATACCATATTTGAATGGTCGCAGTACTATCTGAAGGTGTATTTTTAGACCGATTATCTATCGTGCAAGTAGTAATCTAATAGTATAGAACTAAGTTGTTTTATCCTGGAGACGACGTGGTAGTTCGACTACTTTGTAAAATTTTGGGTAGTACTGCGAAATGTCTTAAAGAGAACGACCTAGTCTGCGACTCAACCCGATTATTTCTTTGATGACAAACTTTTTAAAACCGTGATTCAACAATCTGTGACTTATTTGCTTGCATTTCCAAATTCTTCAAAATGATTAAATTATATTAAAAAATCTGTGACTTATTTTCTATCCCACTCTCATAAAAGGAACGATCCATAAATAACTCTTCCATATATAAAATGGTGATTGTTATTGTTAGTCATTTGATATAAATTTTGTATTTAGATTGATATCCATTAGTAATAAGCATCAAATTTCATCAGACAATAATATAATTTACCGAATTACTTTTGAAAAATCATATAAGTTTCTCATAATTTTTTCTATTTTTCTTTTCTTTATTCTTTTGAAATCATTCTCACTATATCAATCACACTTTCCCACTTATCTTCGACGTGGGATATCTAAAGGACAGCACTATAGAAAGTGAAAGTTAAAAAGAAAAGAATAAAGAGAAGAATGAAAAAGAAAGAAAAGAATGAATAGTAGAACAACAGAGTCTTAAGCTTCAGTTTGCGTATAAATATTCCATCTTCCCTCTGGAATTTCATATTTTCATAGAGACCCCACACATAAAATTTCTAAGAAAACGCTGACTATTATTTTCTGTCCGCCATCATGAGTCCATACCTTTTCAGTTTGCTGTTTGCATTGATTTGTTTAAGAGTGAACTCATCTGTGGAATCTGTGGAAGAGTACAAGATCGTTACTCTACCCTATCAACCAGCGGTTGATTTCCACCAATATTCCGGTTATGTAACCGTTGATGAACACAATGGAAGAAATCTTTTCTTCTACTTCGTGGAGGCTCAAGTTGAGCCTGCTTCCAAGCCTCTGCTTCTCTGGATTAACGGAGGTAAATTACTCTATCATGTAAAGTTAGTAATTTGTTGTAATAATTACATTTTGTTTCTAATGATCTATGTAACCGTTTCTATTAATTTCCCAGGGCCTATATGTTCTACATATGGAGGGGGAGCTTTCTCAGGGAACGGGCCTTTCTGGCCCACAAGTAATGGCCGACTAGTCAAAAATACATACAGTTGGAATAGAGGTAACCTATTATAATTTCATTTTATTTCTACATCTTCTGATAATATTACTATACAATTTGATTTTAAACAAAACACTTTTGTCAACTATGATACACTTTTGTCAACTATGATACACATTCATGGGATCATAGTAGAAACTTCTTTCTTTTATGGCTGCACTTTTGAGAAATATGCATTTATTTTAACAATGGACCTGGACTCCTTGGATCCATTGTCATATGGACAGTCAAAACGTTTCATGTGAAGCATTTTGTAAATATTTTGTACTGATTTGCATTTTCTACCTATCACAGAAGCCAACATGTTATATTTGGACTCTCCCGCTGGATTTGGATTTTCCTACTCGGAAAATGCTTCTGATTATTTTACCAATGATAAATTAACTGGTAATTACCATCTCACTGATATGGTTAAACATTATATTGTTATGCATTGGTATAATAACTATCATTTACTTGTAGTTTTGAATTCTATTTATAATATAACATATTAACTGTCATTTACAGCAAGGGATAACCTAGTTTTTCTCACACATTGGTTCAATAAATTCCCTCAATATAGAACCAATGATTTCTTCATCACTGGGGAGAACTATGCAGGTAGTGTCTTATCTTTCTGTTAAATGATTAGTTTTTTTATGTTGAAGGTTATGTTAATTAGTTTATGTAATGCATATTTGTTTGTCTATAGGGCACTATGCACCGCAACTTGCAGAGCTTATCCTCCAATCAAAAGTTAACATCAATCTGAAAGGGATAGCCGTGAGTTAACATATTTTCTAGTTTCTTTTATAATTATTAAAACACTGTGTATGATGATAAACATCGGCTTATTTGTTGAATTTGCAGATCGGAAATCCCCTTCTCAAATTTGAAACCGATTTTAACTCGGCTACTGAATTTTTGATGTCTCATGGACCAATATCGAAAAAAACATATCATATGTTGAATAATGTATGCAACATGGCAACTTTAAAGAGACAAATTCAATCCGGGAATTTTAGTACCAATTGTTCCAAAGTGAATTTGCAATTGTCAAAGGTTAGATATCAGGTTCTGTTTCAAGGTTCTATTTTTTAAAAATGTTAATATAAGATCGCAGTTTTACAGATTGAGCTTACATTTCAGGATCTGGCATATACGGACCCTTTCGACGTGTCTGCTGAATTTTGTCCACAGCCACCCGAACAACAAGCATACATGTTGACTAAACAGGTATATATATTTCACCCAATTAATCTCTCCCAAATTGATTTTCTTTTTATTTTATTTTTCATGTTCATGTTCTTATAATTGTTTCATCTTTTGCTTAGCAAGCTGGAGAAAACCTAGATGTATGTGTGGGTGACGAGACAACCACATACATGAATAGAAAGGATGTCCAAAACGCTATGCATGCCAAGCTTGTCGGTGTGAAAAGTTGGTCATCATGCAGCGGGTAAGTTTTATTCTCTGAAGTAAATGGAGTTATAAAGAAATGTTCATCAATTGACACCTTTAGTTAACGATTTTTCTTCTGTTACAGTATTGTTGTGTATGACATTCAAAGCCTCGAGAATTCAACCATATCTATACTAGGGACACTTGTTAAGTCAGGTGTAAGGGTACTAGTATACAGGTGATCATTTTTTCCCTCTACTGATTACAGTAAAAAGGATTATATTTAATACTTTTGACTAAGCAAAACTATTTTTTCCTTTGCAGTGGTGCTCAGGATTCTGTGATTCCATTTTTGGGGACACAGTCCTTAATAGATCAGTTGGCCGAGGATTTTGGATTTAACACAACAAAGCCCGATAAAGTCTGGTTTGTGGGACGACAGGTAAATATTTGGAGTGTATAACATCTTTTTATTTTACATTTCAAACTAATTTAATTATATTGTTTAGGTTGCCGGATCCACTATGGAGTATGATGACATCCTTACATATGCAACTGTCATAGGAGCGGGTCATTCGGTTCCTTTCTCTCAACCAGAGAGAGCTTTGAAGTTGATTCAGACTTTTCTTAAAGGAAAATCACTTCAAAATGAACTGTGAAATAAACCAAGCATTCCAAAGTATAGTGGAATTCTTTATTTTCTTATTCAATTTGTTTTCATTACTTGGTTTGGTTGGGACAACATTAACGCACTGCATTCGGTGGTTACTAATAAGTATTGTGTATTGATATTGCGTGGCTATTGCTTGTGTATTTGCAGCATGTGGCCAATGTAATCGAGTTCAAGTTGCGGTTGGAGTTTCGCGAACATATCGTCCCAGAGGATTCAATTTGGCTAGAGTTTTGTGTATTTAGAATGTTATTGAAGTTGTAGCAGGCTAGAGTTTTGATCAGTTTGTAGGAATTGGTATGTAGGAGGTACTTATGTTGTTGTGATCAGGCGTGAGTTTTATGGGTTTAATTGCTGATTTGTAATACAGCAAATGAATTTTGCTTTAATATCAAACCACTTAGTTTTTAACTCTTTAAACAAAAATTATTTTTTTTAATCTTTCAATAAATTTTTCTTATAATATTATAATTAAACATATTGTTGTGTTAAAAAAAATTAATACTACTTAAATCATGTTTTTTTATAAAGGATTAGTTAAGTTTTTGAAAGAGTTAATTTATGTCAGCAATTAAGAAATGTTGTCAACAAATTATTCAGTCCAATGACACTAATTTGGCTGTAAATGTAGCTGCTAAAACAGCCGATGATCTGAACTCGCAAATTTAATATATTTACAAAATTAAATAGTGTTATTCTTGAAACACTCTTTAACTAATATACTTTTTATTTTCTATGGAATATATTATCACTTCAATATTATAAGAATAAATTATGTCTAATATAAAAATTTAATAAAGTTATAATTATGCCGCAGGCTGGCAGCAAGCGGAGGGCGGTTCTGAAGCTGGCTGTAGTGGCTCGGACAACCAGCAATCTGTTGGTAATTCTTTTACTGGTAACAGTCCGACCTTATATGGTAGTTTGAGGGTATTGATGGAGGCAATGGGTGGTGTTTCGGTTGATGAGAAGGAAGATGATAGCTTTAGGTGGATGTTCACGAATAATGGAGTTTTTTCCGTTAAGTCTTGTTACGATCTCTTTAAGTCTTCGCTCTCCGGTCCTCCTTTGGATAGTAAAAAGGTTTTGGCTCTTTCTTTCCTTTGGAATTGCAAAGTCCCTTCAAAGATTTTAGTGTTTGGATGGAGATTTATTCATAATCGTTTAGCAACAAAAGATCAATTGGTGCGTAGGGGAGTTTTGGTGGAAGGTTCGGAATCTTTATGTTCTATGTGTAAGGAGAAGGAGGAAGATATTCTTCACCTCTTCTTCAAGTGTGATTCATCTTGTAGCATTTGGAGAAGAGTTTATATGTGGTTAGATTTAGCTAACTACTTATCTTTTGAGGATTTTGAGGATTTCTTCATCAATTATGATAAGTTACCGGTTAATAAAAGAATGATGGTGGCCATCATTTGGCTAGCAACGGCTTGGTCTATTTGGTCAAAGCGCAATGCGGTGATCTTTAGAAAAGAGTCTTTTAACTTTACGGAATGTATGTCGGAGATTATCCACAACTCTTGGAGGTGGTTTTCTTCTTTTCAAAAGAAGAAGAATGTTTGTAACTTTTATCTTTGGAATATTCGACCTCTCGATTGTAGTGAGAGTTAGGAGTTTTCCTCTTTGTATTGGGGTGGAGCATCCCTTTTGCTCCCATTAATACATATTGCTTATTTAAAAAAAATATTCTATTGGTTATTTTTTTATACTTAATAATGAATTGATCAGCAATAACTAACTTGATAGGACTAATACTTGGTGTCACTAATACTTATCAATGATCATACTATCACTTTGAGATTCCCACATTATACAGACAACTTTTTGTACTACATATATACTTGGAGGACAAGCCCCCAATTGTCCACACTTTCTCATCACTTTGAGTGGATTCCCCATACAATGACAACTTTTATACTACATAGCGTTTGCGTTTGTTTGTAACATCATCCACCGTTGAATGTTATGTTCATCTAATAGGAGACACCATTTCCACATGATAATGATGGAACAATCTATTTTCAACACTGTACTGATAAAAAGCATATGTCCTTTTCATAATAATAATAAAATAGTTTTGATAAAAAGTTTTTGCCGATTGTCAAAGGAAATTCAACAAAATCAACCATAAAAAAATAATGGTACTAATAATCAATAATATCAAATAAAATATGTAAATAATTTTTTACCCACAAATCGATTTCCATATTATTTAAAACTATAGTTTTCAAAATTGATCCTAGCTATTGACAAAAAAAAAATTCATTTTTGCATTGAAATTATCAGAAACTTATCAGTATCAAACAAATTTAATTATTTATAAATTTAATAAGCATAATAATATTTTTTTTAGCTATGACTTGTAAAGTATATATCAAAATTAATCTTTTATCATATAATAATCTATATCATTTAGTTTTTTAAAAAAAATCATTTTAGTTAAATTTTCATGAAAATTGTAAATTGTATTTTCATTTTAGTGAATACTTTGTTAAAGTCTTTGTATGATGTATGCTTATCATAATAGACCCCTTTCTTTTCTTCTTGTTTTGCTATTTCAATGCAGGGATCCTTTGAGCAAGTCTTGAGGAATTGGCTTAATGCTGGGTGCTGATAATTATTGACAAATTGATGTGTAAAATGGCCTTAATATGTTTTGCATTTTGATTACATTTGTTCATTGAATCATTTGGTTGTTTTATAATTTTCTCAACATGAACTGTTTGTTTTTGAAAATACATGTCATCGTGTAAAACTGTGTTCATATATACATGAATCTCATGTTCTTATAATACAATATCTTGTCATGTCTTTGAGTATTTATTTTGGCATAATATATTTTAAAATGGATGAATAAAACATTTCTTACAAATTACATTTTTTTTTAAAGACAAAAAGACATAACACCAATAGCTAGTTAATTAATAAATATATCAATCTTAATATATTTTTTAATATCAAAATACATAGTTTTTAACTCGATAAATAAATAAAAATATTTTTCAATTTTAAAATAAAATTTCCTTATAAATATTATAATTAAACATATTGTCGTGTTTAAAAAAATTAATACTACTTAAATCACGTTTTTTCCAACAGGATTATTTAAATTTTTGAAAGAGTTAATTTATGTCGCCAAATAGGAAATGTTCACAACAAATTATTCAATTCAATGAGACTAGTTTGACTGCAAATCTAACTGCTAAAACGGCCGGTGATCTGAATTCACTAATTTAATATATTTACAAAATTAAGTAGTGTTTTCTTGAAACACTCTTTAATTAATATATTTTTTATTTTTCTATGGAATATATTATCACTTCAATATTAGAAGAATAACTTATGTCTAATATAAAAAATATAATAAACTTATAATTACCAACATTCTATTTATTATTTTTTATAATTAATAATGAAAATATAAACTACATAATATACTTTATATTTTCTATGGAATATATTATCACTTCAATGTTATAAGAAAAAAGTATTGTAATATTAGAATTTAATAAACTTTTAATTACCAATATAATATTGACTATTTTTTATAATTAATAATGAAAATATAAACTAACTTATATTGAATATTTTAAATTTAATCTATATTATTTCTACACAGAAAACACATTCATAATAAATATATATTATTGTTATTAAACAATTAAGAAAACAATAATTTCATTATCTAAATATTGGAAACAAATTAATGATACATTATGTGAAAATTTCTAAAAGAAAAAATGAAATGAATTATTCCATGCTTTTATTTTATTTTTTTTTTATTACGGTATAAGTTGCTTTAAGAAAAAAATTTAATTATAAATTGTTTTACAATATCAAGAAATACATCTAAATTTAAATAAGAGTAATGTTATTCTTACACCTACATTATACACCAATACTTACACCAAACATTATTCACTGTATTTATACGGTGAGGTGAACAGTGTTTTTAAAATGAAATAATAATATTTATAAAAATATTTTTTAACACAAATATAAAATATGTTATTTACCAATTTTACTATTTCAATAACCACAAAATTATATGTTATTAACCACATATTTTACTATTAATTTATTAACCAAGTTTACTACTTCATAACGTGTCTTTATCCTCCATTAACCAATTTTATTTACTATATTTCATAATCTATTATAAAAACTTGGTTAATAAAGTGTAAAGATTGATTTTTATAATTCATATTTTAATGTTAGAGTTTGGTTAATATTCAATATTTTATTGGTTAATGTAGTAGTGAATTTAGTTAATAACTTATAAAAAAAATGTTGATAATAACATATAATTTTGTGGTTAATGCAATAGTAAAATAGGTTAATGACATATTTTATATTTGTGCTATAAAAATGTTTTTAAAAATATTTTTTTTTATAAATATTATTATCTTATATTTAAAAAATAATGTTTACTGTATAAATAAATAAATAATATTTGGTGAAAGTATTGATGTATAATGTCGGTGTAAGAATAACATTAGTCTTTAAATAATATAGAAGTATTTTCATGTAAATCTACCAACTCTAAAGATTAGCTTCTATATAATTTCATGTTTTGTATGAATAGAGACATTTTAATTTCATCCAAAAAATATAGGTTTTGTAGCACAGTGACAGGCATTAAATTGCATGAGCCTCACTGAAGTACTGAACATAAACCAGTCACTGTAAGCTTAACTAACTAGGATAGCCTTGAACTATTTCAAAATTTCCCAACTTTTTCCATGCATCACTTTCTCACATTGAATAGAAGAAAGACATATAGGTGGAAAAAGAAGTGAAAAAGATAAAATTGAATTGATAGACAAGTGGAAGAGGGCTGGATAGCACTAGAGCCATTGTAACATCGTTTTCATTCATAGATAGATTGCACATGGCTTTTGTAGTTTGTTTGTTTGTTTTTTGTTTTGAAATAATGGTATCAAAAGGTGAAGAGGTGTAATGTAACTGGGCCACCTTACATGTTCTTTAATGAGTTTGTTGGTTTGATAATCAACATAATAATTGAGATTCTCTTAATTTCCTGTTTGGGATTCTTAGGCTTCTAAAATTACCCTACATTCGGGAGATATACATTAGGAATGTTAAAATTTAATTTGTTTCAGAGGTACACTTATGGAATGTTGATTTAGTTTAACGTTTTTTTAATTTAAAATATTTATGCAAATACACCTCCGAAACAATAAAATTTTAGTAAAAAAAACATACATGATGATATGTATCTCCAGTAGTCAAGGACATAAATGAAATTATACTGGTTCCTAAGAGTACCAAGTGAGTTTGTTCAAATATAGAAGCAATGTTTATGGCTTCGTTCAAAGATTTAGCATAACTTTTAGCCAATTAAAAACGTTGGTTTATTTTTTATTTGAAATCAAATTAGTAATTATTTAATTGTATATTATTATTATTATTATTATTATTATTATTATTGTTATTATTATTATTATTATTATTATTATTATTATTATTATTGTTATTATTATTATTATTATTATTATTATTTTTTTTTGATGAGGTTATTATTATTATTATTATTATTATAAAGCTTGAACTATTTTCTAGGGACTTGAAAATGCCAAAATTAAGTTTTACATGTCTTTTATTTTATTATTTTTTAGCAATAAGAACTAAATTAATGTCTGATATTTTTCTTTAAGAACAAATTAAATTAGTAAGAAAATCATGAGTTTCTTTTTCTAAATTAATTTCTTATAAATTAAATTAAAGTAAGAAAAGTATTTAGTTTCTCTTGCAAAATTTATTCCAGGCTAGATGGGTTTATGCAATACACACGTTGTTATCAGCAATCACTAACTTGATAGGACTACTACTTGATCTCATCATAATATCACTTTGAGAACTTTTGTACTACATAGGAGGACAAGCCCCCAACTTTTGTATCACTTTGTCCACACTCCACGCGTTCTCATCACTTTATCACTTTGAGTGGATTCCCATATTATGACAACTTTTATACTACATAGTCCATAGTGTTTGTTTGTAACATCTTCCACCGTTGAATGTTATGTTCATCTAATAGGAGACACCATTTCCACCATGATAATGATGGAACTATCTATTTTCAACACTGTACTGATAAAAAAGAATTTGTTCTATTCATAATAATAATAAAATAGTTTTGATAAAACGTTTTTGTCGATTGTCCTGAGGAAATTCTACAAAATCAGCCATAAAATATAATGGTACTAATTATCAATAATATTAAATAAAATATGTAAATAGTTTTTTATACACAAATCAATTTCGATAATATTAGAAGATAGAGTTTTCAAAATTCATCCTTGTTATTGACAAAAAAAAATATTCATCTTTGCTAAGAGAATAATTGCAAGGATTTTTTAATTTTTATTTAAATTCTAGTTTTAAAAACTTGATTTTTTATGGAGATTACAATTTTTTTTTGTTATATAAATTCTAATAAATAAATTTATTTTTTAATGTAATAAAAATTAATTTAAATTAAAGTTATTATTTAAATTAACATCAATTTATAATTTGAATTATTTTATAAAACTTCGTTTCTATTATTAAATATATTATTTTAAATTTCAACATTATTTTTTTATTTTTAATTCAATATAATAGTAAATTTGACTAACATGGTGCTACAATGACACATACATAATAGTAGTATTTGCTATGCTAAAATTGATATGGACAAAAATTTTACTAAACAAGAGAACCAAAAGATATAATTTAAGTTTATCATTACATAATTTACGTTTTGAAAATAATCAAATTAAAAAATTAATGGCAAATTTTTCAATTATAAATTTTAAAAAAGTTGTATTCATATATTTATTAAAAGTTTTCCATAATTTAAATTTGTTTAAGAAAATATAAAATTTAAGTTTCTAAAACAAATATTCAAATGAGATAACTTATCTCGTGGGAAGTTTTGCAAATTTCTTGAGTGATGATAATGCATTATTTGTTGCGTTTTTTTCAGCCATAATAATAGTGGGGTATGATAGAGAGAAAAAGTTAGATAACTCTTAATTGAGTTGGATTTCACAATTCTGATAAAAACTTTAACCCTTTGTAATCTTGTTCCTTATAAGATAACATTTCCATAGTTTAACTATGTATCTAATATTCTTGACATAAATTTGTTTTAGATTTTGGGTTTAGAATTTAAAATATAGATAATTAATACAAACTTAAACAAAGTGAGTATAATTGAAAATAAAAAACGCATTTGTCAAATAATATTAAATTTTTTTTTTTATAAAAATTAAAATAAAATATTAAAATACTTCATAAACAAAAATATATGAAATTTTAAATATAATTTTTTAAATTAATTAAAATAGGGGTAATGCTAACGAGTGCCCCGTGGATACTAATTAAGAGATTAAAAAGATAAGTAAAACATTGTTTAATAGATTAAAAAGACATATTCTTTACCTACAATATATGTATTCAAAGCATTGAAAATATAAATAATTAATTTTTTTAAAGAATATTATGTTTATTCAATGCATTTATTTAGAATAATTTTTTTATTTAGAATACTTAACCGGTGCCCCGGGAGTACGTACTCGTTAACATGACCCTTAAAATAGTCACAGAAGCAACAACATAGAATTAAATGTCATTTGTCTACTTCAGGAATCTAAATTATTAAAAACAATAGGATCAGTATCAAAGAAATTTAATTATTTATAAATGTAATAAATATAATAATATTTGTTTTAGCTATTAGTAGATGTAAAGTATATATGGAAATTAATATTGTTATCATATAATAACCTATATCAATTAGTTATAAAAAAACAAAATCATTTTAGTTAAATTTTCATGAAAAGTATAATTTATTTACATTTTTAGTGAATAAAACTTATTCTCATTTTTTATTAATAAAAGATAAATTATTTATTTAAAAAAGAAGAGCAGTTTTTATTACTATAAAAATTGTTCATACTTTGTATGATGTATGCTTATCATAATAGACCCCTTTATTTTTTTCTGTCTTGAGGTATTGGCTTACTGTTGAGTGCTGACAATTATTGACAAATTGATGTGTAAAATGGCCTTAATATGTTTTGCATCTTGATTACATTTGTTCATTGAACTCATTTGGTTGTTTTATATTTTTCTCAATATGAACTATTTGTTGATGAAAATATATGTCATAGTGTAAAACTTTTCATATATAGAAGACGAATCATATTAGTTTTATCGTTACTAGTAGGGGGTCCTAAAATCGGTTAAGGAAGTGAAAGAGGCGGTGAAAGTGCATTTTGAGGAAAAATTCATCGAGTCTAATTCCGTTAGACCCTCGTTAGATGGTCTTGTTCATAGATCTATGAGTTTGAAACATATCATCTCTCTTGAGGCTCCTTTCCCGGAAGAGGAGATTAAGGATGCGGTGTGGAGTTGTGATGGTGCGAAGAGTCCGGGCCCGGACGGTATGTGTCTACTTTTTATTAAAATGCGTTGGTATTTCATTAGCAAGGATATTGTTGCTTGTTTTAGAGATTTTCATGATGGAGCGGTTTTGTCTAAATCTATCAGGTCTTCTTTTCTTTCTCTAATCCCGAAGGTTTCTAATCCTTTGGGTTTAGATGATTATCGGCCTATTTGTTTGGTGGGAAGCATATATAAGATTATAGCTAAGTTGTTGGATAGTAGGATTAAGAGAGTCTTGTCGCTGGTCATCTCTAATTGCCAAATTAAAGCACTTTTATTTTGGGTAGGCAAATGATAGATAATGTCCTAGTGATCAATGAAACGGTGGAATTTGCTACTAAGGAAGGAAAGGAATGTCTTATTTTAAAGTAGATTTCGAAAAATCATATGATAAAGTAAGTTGGAATTTCTCGAGGTACATGATGAGGACATTGGGTTTCGGTGAGCTGTGGATGAAGTGGATGGAGGCTTTAGTGTTCTCGAGTAGTATGTCGGTGATGGTTAATGGCAGCCCTACAACGGAATTTCGAGTGGAAAGGGGTTTGGGTCAAGGAGATTCCATTTCTCCTTTTCTTTTTGTTATAGTAGCGGAAAGTTTGAAGCTTTTAGTCAATAAGGTGGTGGAAAATAAAGACTTTAAGGGAATTAATGTGAATGGTGGCTGCTCCATAGATGTTGTTCAGTTTGCGGACGAATTCTCTTGGTAGGCGACGGGAGTTGGAAACACGTTTGGGCTATCAAAGTGGTGTTGAAGCGTTTTGAACTAGTGTCGGGTCTTGGGATCAATTTCCACAAAAGTAAGCTTATCGGGATAAATATTAGTCCTCGTTTCTTGGACCTGGCTACTTCCTTTCTTGGGTGAAAGACGGAGAAGAAAGCGTTTATTTTCCTTGGAATACCTATAGGTTCTAATCCTAGAAGGATAATTTCTTGGAGATCCTTATTGGATAAGGTTATGAGGAGTTTCTTTGTGGCATGGTAGATGGATTAGTTTCGGTGGGAGATTAACTTTAATTAAATCGGTGCTAAGTAGTATAGCTATTTTCACTCTTTCTTTTTATAAAGCTCCTGAGAAGGTTATTAAGGAGCTTAATAAAATTCAAAGTAACCTTTTGTGGGGGAGAATGGAAGAGAAGAGGAAAACACACTGGGTTTGATGGAACAATGTTTGCTTACTGGTTGATAAGGGAGGTCTTGAATTGAGGAGGATGGAGGAGTTTAACATGGCCCTTTTGTTTAAATGGAGGTGGAGAATTCTAAAGGGTTGCAATTCTTTGTGGTATCATGTTTTGAAGGCTCGGTACGGTGTTATCAAGCTAATAGCCGCCAACGGAGGAGGAGACCTTAATTTAAATACGTCTAAGTCGGTATGGTGGAAGGATATTTCCTCTTTGGGAAACAATATCCCGGAGGTTGTTTTTACGAAACATTGTGAGTTACGGATTGGTAAAGGATATTCTACCTCTTTTTGGAAATCTTCTTGGAAGGTGGGAGTTGTTTTAAAAGATTAGGTTCCGTATGTTATATCTAATCTGCATGATTGTTTTGTCACTGCCATGGGAGGTTGGAGGGAAGGCCACTGGAGCTGGAGTTGTTTCGGTATTGCGCTTGCTGATATGACTGTTCTGGTTACTGCAGAACTTGCGCGTCTGCTGCAGTTCTTGACAGGAGTGGAATCGGATGTGGATGGAGCTGATTGTTCGATCTGGTTGCTGTCCGGTGACGAATCATTTGCAGTCTCGTCGTGCTATAAGGCTCCCGGCTGCAGGAATATCCCGTTTGGACCGGCTGGCCGTTTTGATAAACCATTGGTTGATATTTGGAAAGTAGATGTTCCGGTTAAAGTTCGTGCTGTTGTTTGGAGATGTTTTTTTAAACAAGATTCCTTCCAAAGATTCATTACATCATAGATGTATTCTACCTTCCTCTTATAATCCTACTTGTGTGTTTTGTAATGCTTCTGAGGAGACGTTGAGTCACTTGCTGTTGCATTGCATAGTAGTTTAGTTGGTGTGGAAGGACATGGCGGACTGGTTAGGATTAGAGTATCATCAAGTGAAGAATTTTAAAGAAAGCTTTTCAATATAGAGATCGTTATGTATTCTTAAGAAAATGAGAAGTAGAAAGGAGATGAGTGTTTGGATGACGATTGTTTAGAGAATGTAGCTTTGTAGAAACGGTATTATTTTAAAAAATTCAGTTTGGAATGTGTCGGACATCGTTGGGGGTCGTAAAGCTTTGATTTGGAGGTGGTCATTTATTGGGAAAATTACGCAATCCCATTGTAACTTTTACGAGTTTAAACATGTTGCTTTACTTATGTTAGGTTGTATTTGGTTGTGTAATTTTCTTTTTGCAAACCATTTTTTCCTTCTTGTAATCGGTCTTTGGAATTTTTGCTTGCCTTAAAAAAAAAGAATCTCATGTTCTTACAATACAATATCTTGTCATGTCTTTGAATATTTAATTTGGCATAATATATTTTAAAAGGGATAAATAACAAATTTCTTTCAAATTACATTTTTTCAAAAACAAAAAGACATAACACCAATAGCTAGTTAATTAATAAATATATCAATATTTATATATTTTTAATATCAAACCACATAGTTTTTAGCGCGTTTTTTTTTTAATCAAAGAAACTTTATTAAGATTCAAAATATTCAAATACAAACAAGTGACCCAAAGGGTCCAACAAGAAAAAACACCTAGTAACCAACAAAACAAAAATCAAACCAAGGCAAAACTCAGGGCATAAGCAAATAGACTATATGTTTTCTAATTTTTGGATAGGTCCAACACCTATAAACCATTGCATCCATAATCCTCTGAATAATATCTTGTTGTTGAATTTGTTCTCCAAAACACGTCTTGTTTCGGTAGAGCCAACATTCATGATTAGTCTCAATGAAGGCACATTGGAGGAGCCGGTTCCTTCATCCCTTCTTACAAATTTCAGTCATCCAAACCAATTCATCTTTCCAGCCTCTAGGACTATGATTGTCTCCAATCCAACGCAAGATTCTAATCCAAACCTTCTGCATTTTATGACACAAGAAAAACAAATGCTCCTGCCTATCTAACAGCTTGCAAAAGCAACAATCATTATGTGTGGTATAAAAATTTAATAAACTTTTAATTACCAATATACTATTGATTTTTTTTTATAATTATATTATGTGCTTATCTTGGAGTTGTTTAGCTAATAGTAATCCTTTGTATTTTTCTAATTTTTACAAGTGGTTTAAAATTCTATTGTATTGTTTCAAATCCTTGTAGTTTTTACCTAGTGCATAAAAACTAACTTAAGTAGATATTTTAAATTTAATCTATATTATTTCTAGATTGAAAACATATTCTTCATAAATATATATTTTTATTAAAAAGTTAAGAAAACAATTTTAGGTAATACGAAAACATTGAGTTTGATATCAATGAGTAATTCATAAACACGAAAAAATTAATAAGGTGTTGTTAGTGAAAGATAAAAAAACAATAATTTGATTATCTAAATATTGGAAACAAATTAATGATACATCAAGTGAAAATTTCTAAAAGAAAAAAAGAATTAATATCATTTTTACATAAAATTAATAGTTTTAGTATAAATAGTAATAATTGAGATATTCTCTATTTTTAATATTTTTTTTAAAGCAAGAAACATATATTAATGGGAACCGAAGTTCACAGAGGAACACGAACACAAGAGTCCAAAAGGAGAAAAATTACACGCCAATTGCGATTTACGACAAATAAAAAAGAGGATTTCTACTAAACTCATAAAAGCTACAATTTGGTTGGGTAATTTTCCCCACAAAATACCATCTCCAAACCAAAGACTTCACTTCCCAAACCATGTCGGAAACATTCCACGTATCGCTATTAAAGATAATACCATTTCGTACTAACCATAAAGTCCAGCAGGCCGCCAACCACACGACACATTCCTTTCCTTTTCGAACCCCCTTTCTGTAACAACCGTTTTTCTTTAATTCCTTATTTATGTGAATTAATTGTGATCTATGTGTTAATTATATGCTTAATTGATTTTATGTTGTTTTATTTGGGAATTATTGGTATATAATATAAGATAGTAAGTGTTGTTGATAATTGGGCCTAAGTCGGTATTAGTAAGTGAGGGGTGTTAGTTAGAGCCCATTAGTAATTTAAGATAGTAAGGGTTTAACTAAAACAAGGGTTTTAGAGGA
Source organism: Vicia villosa (assembly GCF_029867415.1). NCBI lineage: Eukaryota > Viridiplantae > Streptophyta > Magnoliopsida > Fabales > Fabaceae > Vicia > Vicia villosa. The sequence goes on from NW_026705337.1 coordinate 116,441, forward strand.
AATAGAAATTAGAAGTTCATTTTGGGGTTTTTGGTGAAAGAAGAAAAGAGTAGAGTGAAGAGAAAGAGGAGAATCTCAAGGTTGAAGATAGAGTTGGCTTCAATCCAAAACCTAAGGTAAGGGTGTGATTCTTTCATGCTAAAGGGATGTATGATGATGTTTTGGGTGGGGTTTTGATTATATGTTGTTATCCATGATTGTGTAGCAATTGAATAGAGATTGTTAGAGTTTATAATTGACTTCTATGAAATTGTGAATCTAAGCATGATTGAAGATGTTATGATGTTATAAGACCCATAATATGTGTTGTATTTGTGTTTATACCATGTATTCTGTGGTTGTTTGTGATGTTTGATGTTTTCCAACTTGATTGGGTTGAGTTTAGGGGTTTTTGAATGGGTTTCGTATGTTGTTTTCTGTGTTTGGGGTTTTCTGAAAATCGCCAGTTCGCGCCGCGAACCACTGTTGGCGCCGCGAACCACTGTTGGCGCCGCGAACCTCTTGGCAGAAACTTGGGAAAAACTGGATCTGCTCAGTTCGCGCCGCGACCCCTTGTTGGCGCCGCGAACTGCTTGGCAGAAAGTTAGGGATTTTTGGATTCGCTCAGTTCGCGCCGCGAACCCTGTTGGCGCCGCGAACCCTGTTTTGCAGAACTTTTCCTAAACTTTGAAATGATGTAACTTTTGGACCGTAACTCCTTTTTAAGTGCCGTTTGAACCTATGTGAAGCTATAATTGAGACCTTTCTAATGAATATGATTTAGGAATGCTTATAAACCTTTTTAAATCCTTCTTTAAATGTATTTGTTTGATGTTATGATTTGTGTGGTGAAGTGGTGTGTTGTTGTATGATGATGCAACGTAGCGACGTGATTGGGAAGTGGTGAATTACTATAAAAGTAATGATGTTTAGTCGGTATTTGTGATGTATTTGTGAATGTCGTGTTTGTATGGATGTTGCATTTAGTGAGTCACATCCATTGCATAAAGAGACGGTGGCCTTAATGGTAAAAAGTGACGGTGGCCTTAATGGCAATTAGCGACGGTGTGCCCAATGGCAAATTTTGAGACGTGGGAGTTTTACTCCAAATGGTACCACATGCATTTGCATAAGTTGAGTCACATGTGAATTGCATTCGAGTCTTATTTGATTATAATGTGGTGACTTGATGATGAGATGTTTGTTGCGATTGTATGGAATCTTACCTACGAATTGTATATATCGTCATAGTTGAATTGATGACATTGTTGCCGTTTCTTAAGTTGATTATGTGATGTGAAATCGTTGTATTGAGTATTGGGATGAGAGGTGGTGACCAATGTATGATCTTTTCTCTTGCTTAGAATATTATCATACGTTTCTTTATAATGAATGATATCTCACCCCTTATGTTTGAATGTTACCCTCCGTTGGTAACGTGCAGGTAACGACGTGGAGTAGCCGTGTACCTTATAGCTCGAGTCGGTGTGTCAATGCTCTGATACGTAGCACTCGGGGGGAATGTTTGCGATACTTGCTTGTGTCTTGTTTTATGTTGATTATCTTTTCTTGAACTTTGATGTTGCGTCTTGTGGAGGCGTTTTGGACACATTGTGCCATGTTGGCAAGGACATATGTTGATCTAGATATGTGTTATTATTTGGATTCCGCTGCAATATTATGAAATTGTTTGGATTTAAAAGATTGATGAATTATGAGTTTCCTCTGGTATAAGTGTTATGTATCCATGTACTTTGAGCATGAATTGTAGTTTTGTTTACGTCGAATATGTGATGCCTCAAATTTGTTGCTTGTTTCGATGTTTTATTCTCTGATTTCTCTTATTAATTGAGGGGTAGATTTGGGGTGTTACACTTTCTCCTACCATAAGCACACCATTTTTTGAAATCCTCCTCCTTGTACTCGACGAAGCCAATCCATTCATCAACGTCTTTCCAAACCAAGTCCACCGAATTGCAACATAATAGAGAATGGATAGAAGATTCTTCGTGGTCATTACAAAAAACACAGGCATTGTTGATAGGAAAAGCAATACCTCTTTTAGATAACGCAACCTTCGTCGGGAGAATGTTCAAAAAACATTTCCAACTGAAAACTTTCACTTTCAACGGAACAATCATCTTCCAAATACTTTTGTAAGAACTATCATGTCTGTCCATGGGACCGGAAAAAAGATGCACACCGTTGACAATACTAACGCAACTTTTAATCAAGAAGCTGCCGTTCTTCTCCGCCCGCCACAGGACGTGATCAGCATTGTAAATCTTCGGTGAAACAGACTGTAGAATCTGCTGAAGCAGAAGCAGTTCAACAGCAACCTTGGGCCTGTCCCGATTTGAACAACTGATACCGAAATCGCCCCAGGTCCAAACGTCGTCCTGCCAGCCCCCTATAAGCGCAACAGCCGCACTTTGCAGTGCAGACACCGAAAACAGAATAGGGAATAACTCTTTTAAGATACATGCATTATTCCAGTGAGCAGACCAGAAAGATGTTTTAAATCCTTTGCCAATATCGATCCTGCAGTTAAGATTAAAATGATTCAAAGGCTGCACCTTTTGTAAGGACAGAATATCGTCCCACCATGCCGACTTAGAAGAAGTCCCTCTATTGATTCTACCCCCGTCTACCACCTTTAGATTAATGTCGCCATATCTCGCCTTTAAGATATTATGCCAAAGAGATTCTTTTTCGACGAGAATTCTCCACTTCCACTTGGATAGCAACGCCATGTTGAAATTGTCTATCCGTCTAACCCCCAAACCTCCCTTTTCCAAAGGCAAACAAACGACTTCCCACCTAGCCCAATGAATGCACCTATTATCCTCCGCCCCTCCACACAAATAGTTGCTTTAGATTTTCACGATTTCCTTAATAACCTTCTTTTGTGCCTTATAGAAAGAAAATGTGAATATAGCCAAACTACCAAGAACCGACTTCAAAAGCGTAAGCCTCCCCCCGATACTATGAAGCCTTCCTTTCCAAGAAGACAACTTCTTCCTTATCTTGAATAACAGTGGCTGCCATGTCGTTATTCTTCTCGGGTTGCTTCCGAATAGGATACCCAAGAAGGTGAACTCTTTATTCTCCTTACTGCATGCTAAAAAGTTAGTAGCCATATCAAGAAAGTTGTTACTAATATTAATTCTGATAAGTTTGCTTTTTCGAAAATTAATACCAAGCCCCGACATCATCTCAAACCCCCTCAACACGGATTTGATAGCCCAAAGATGAGACCAACTACCATCTCCGATCATAAGGGTATCATCCGCAAATTGTAGCACGTCTATGAAACAACTTTCGTTAATCACAAATCCTGCATAATCTCCGTTGGCCACCACTCTATTGACTAGGCATTTCAGTCCTTCCGCAACAATGACAAAAAGGAACGGAGAAATCAGGTCGCCTTGTCTCAATCCTCTTTCCACTTTAAATTCTTTGGTTGGGCTACCATTAACCATGACCGACATGTTACTTGAAAAAACCAGCACCTCCATCCATTTCATCCAAGTTTCCCCAAAACCCATCTTCTTCATCATAGTACGAAGGTAAGAACAACTTACCTTGTCGTAAGCTTTTTCGAAATCGACTTTAAAAAGTAAACATCCCTTCTTCTCCTTGATAGAATAGTCCACCAACTCATTTGCCACAAGAACTCCGTCTAACAATTGCCTCTCGGGAACGAAAGCACTTTGAATATTCGAAATAATGCTTCCGATAACCTTTTTTAGTCTTCCCGCCAAGGCTTTGGAAATAATTTTATGAATGCACCCTACCAAACATATAGGTCTATAATCGTCTAAATTCAACAGGTTGTTAGATTTAGCGATCAAGGCCAAGAAGGATGAAGTGATGCTTTTTGAAAGAAAAGCTCCCGCATGAAAATCCTTAAAACACCTCAATATATTGATCTTTAAGAACTCCCAAAACTTTTTAGAAGGAAGAATTATGTTCATTGTGATTTTCTTAAAATATATGTATCAAATTATTAATATTAAATTTTGTAAATTTAAAAAAGCTTTAATTTTGAGATTTAAATATTTGTCTCATACTTTTATTATGCTTTAGTGATAAATTTTTATTTTTTATATTATTAAAAAACAATTTGTCCCGTAATTTCTTTAATATATTAATATGAAAAACTTTTAATTTCAATTTATACCGTTCATAATAAATAAATATCAAATATTTTTTAACATGTGATAGATAAGTGTTTCAAGTGTTTCATATTTGTGGGCATATTAATTTAGAATTTAATTTTAATACACTAATAGCTTAAAGAAGTTTTAAACTGTCAATAAATCATAATCGTTAAATTTTTGTCTAATATAATTAGTGAGAAATATTTGTTTAATAAAAATTCTAATAAAACTGAATTATATACTTAATACAACTATTAGAGTTTTGACTCAATAAATTATGTCTAATATAAAAAATTTAATAAACTTATAAATACCAATATACTATTGATTATTTTTTATAATTAATAAGGAAAATATAAACTAACTTATATTGAATATTTTAAATTTAATCTATATTAATCCTAGACTGAACATATTCATAATAAATATATATATTAGTATAAAAAAGTTGAGAAAACAATTTTAAGTAATACGAAAACATTGTTTCACATCAATGAGTAATTCATAAACATGAAAAAATTAATAACGTGTTGTTAGAGAAAGTTAAAATCAATTATTTGATTACCTAAATATTGGAAACAAATGAAAAGTATGCCACAACAAGAATACTTTCTCTTTACAACAAGAATACTACCTCCGTTAAGTTATAGTCTATAAATATAGTGTCATCACTTTCTCTTTACAATACACTTCCTCTTTCCTCTGTTAACAAAAATACTCTCTCTTTACAATCCACTTCCTCTTTCCTCTGTTAACAAAAATTAGAGTTTTCACTTCCTTTGTTGCTATGAAAAATGTTTCATATTTTCATCTTCTTTTCATCTTCTTCATTTGTTTCTTTGTGACAACCAACTCCTTACCTCTTCCATGGTTGAGTCCATTTTCTAAATGGAAAACAACCTTGTACCAACAACCCCCTACGAATCCAGATATCAAAACATTTTATTATGAACAAGTGATAGACCACTTTAATCAAGTGCCAAATAGTTATGTAACTTTTAAACAAAGGTACTTTGTTAATTTCAAGTATTGGGGTGGTGCTAACTCTAGCTCCCCAATATTTGCTTATTTTGGTGATGAATTTGAGTTGATGGTGGATTCTGAAGATTTTTTGACAGACAATGCGGCTTCCTTTAAGGCTTTACTTGTTTACATAGAGGTACTAAAGAGAACTTCTTCAATATTCAGTCTGTAAACTAATTTTTTTGTTTTGTTTTTATTCTGTTGATAGTTTGAATTTTCTTCTCAGCATCGCTTCTATGGAAAATCAATTCCATTTGGATCAATTGAAGAAGCGTATAAGAATACAAGTACAATGGGTTATTTCAACTCAGCTCAGACCCTTGCCGATTATGCAGATGTGCTGTTGTATTTAAAAAACACATTACACGCCCAAGAGTCTCCGGTGATTGTGATGGGAGGTTCATACGGGGGAAGTTAGTTTCGAAAACTCTTTTGCTTTTAATTCTTTCATTCTGTGTAACAAGCATTTTTATAGGAAAAAGGAAAATATATTAATGTAACAAACTATAAATCAGCTTATTATGTGGATTATGCAGTAAGTGGAAATGAACAAATAACTTAGAATTTCTGACTTGTGTAATTAGACTAACTATTGTTAACAAAGTCTTTATAGTGTTGTCTTAGCTAATGCTATGTATTTGTTAATTATGCAGTGCTTGCTGCATGGTTTCGCCTTAAATATCCACATGTGGCCGTCGGTGCCTTGGCGTCATCAGCTCCCATACTCTACTTCGACAATATAATTCCAGAGAATGCATACTTCGATGTTTTTACCAGAGATTTTGAAGTAACTCACTGCATTTTATTTATAATTATTTGATTAGGTTTATCAAAAACAATTGATGAAGATGATTTGGTTTGATGATAAATTAATTAATTGTATGCAGGAAATCAGTGAAACATGCTCAAAGTTTATATTAAATTCTTGGTATGAGATAGACAAAGTTGCCTCTCAGCCAAATGGTCTTTCGATTTTGAGCCAAAAATTCAACACTTGCTAGTAAAATGAACAATTCTTATCTATTGCCTTTTCATTTGTTGTTGTTTAAACTATTATTTAAATGCAAGTTAATTTTATACATATTTCTACTTTTTGCAGTCCATTGGAAAACACAAGAGAGTTGAAAGAATATTTGGAAAACTTTTATAGCATAGCAGTTCATTTAAGCTATCCTCTAGTTGAGACTATATGTAACGTCATTGATGGAGCGGCCTATGGAACCGATGTTCTCAGTAGAATAAATGGAATTACTTATCTTTTTGAACCAAACGACACATGCAAAGTTAATCTAAATAAATATGCTAAAAATACATTTCCCATTTGGGACAGGGGTTGGAAATGGCAGGTAGCTGCATTTAAATAATTATTGGATGCTTTTTCATATTATTTCATGCACATGTAGCTTATTAATTTAAAAATAATATGAATTATTATATACTCAGACATGCAGTGAAATGGTGATGCCCATTGCCAAAGGAAATTCTTCCATGTTTCAACCTGAACCCTTTAACTTCAACAAATTTGCTAAACAATGTAAGAAAGATTTTGGTGTCGTTCCTCGCCCTCACTGGATCACGACGTATTATGGAGGCCGCGTAAGTAGTTATATAACCGTTAGGTATCAATTCAATAACAGAAAAATTAATTCTTCATTTTGATTAATGGCAGAATATCAAATTGGTACTTCAAAAGTTTGGGAGCAACATTATTTTCTCCAATGGATTAAAAGATCCATATAGTAGTGGCGGGTAAATACGTAAAATCTAAATCTAAATTCATTCATCTTAATTATTTTAGGACTAATTTCATGTGGATTTTAAGTATTTCAGGGTTCTGAAGAATTTATCGGATAGTCTTATTGCCCTTACAACAGTCAATGGTGCGATGCAATATTATTGTAGTCAAAGTATGAGCAACTAATTTTTATCATAATGTAAATCAATTAATCATATTATAAATGTTGATTTTTCAGGAACTCATGTCATGGATATGTCAGGTGCAAATGAATACGATCCAGATTGGTTGGTTGACCAACGTAAAAAAGAGGTGAAGATTATCAAAGGATGGCTCGACCAATATTACGTTGAATTGTCCATGTTCCAGAAGCAGTGATATTTTTTTTTCAATAGGCAACTCTTGTAGAAGCAGTGATATTTTTGAACAAACTACATGGAAAAATAGTAAACTGCAATATCACAAGCTAGTTAACCCATAGTCCATATGAAATAGTTTATAATAGAAATACTTACATGTGCTTCACTAAAAAAATTATTCATCCATCAATGAATCAACCAACACTTCATAATAGACAACTAAACTAAATTAAATTCAAAATAACATACAAATGACAATAAACATAGAATGTTTTTAGGATTTCAAGAATCTCAACATATAATAGAAAATGACTACAAAGTACCCTACATATCCTCACTATGCAAAATTTGAGTTTTGTCAGCACAGTTACGAAAGCGCTTTTAGGCAAAAGCGCTGCTATAGGTTTCGCTAAAAAAATATTCAAAAAACAAGGAAAAAAAGCGTTGCTGTAGGGGAACATTAGAAAGCGCTTAAAAAAAGCGCTGGTAAAGGGTCCCCTTGCGAAAGCGCTTTCGAAAAAGCGCTGATAAAGGCCCTCCATTTCAAAGCTCTTTTGAAAAAGCGCTGGTAAAGGCCCCCCATTTCAAAGTGCTTTTAAAAAGCGCTGGTAAAGGCCCCCCATTACAAAGCGCTTTTGCTGAAAGCACTGTCTCCTCCACTTCTCAACTCTCTCGTCTTCTTCTCCTCTCAAACCGCCGCACCTCTCTCATCTCATAAAACCCAGAAAAACTTTCCTCCCACAAACCCCAAACGCCAACAACAAGAACCCTAAAACATTTAACCATAACCCCAATTTCCAGAAAATAAAGACTGTTACGACACAAAATAAGCTTGATTGAAAGGGTTTCGTTTCTCAGCCTCCGAAAATGGTACTCACCTGCAGAGAAAGCTTGATCTGATTAATCAAAAAACTACGTTGTTTCCTTCCCAATCGTCTTTCCATTCTCTACTATCTCATTCCAAACCCTAACCACCATCAACAACAACCTACCACACCTGGTGCAATGACAACCCCAAAAACGACGCTGTACAGTGTCCCATTTGTTTACTCACACTTCCCTCCGATAACCACCACATCAAATCTCATCTTGGTACGTATTTATCATCATCATCACCGCTTCATTTCATTTCAAATTTCATTTCAATTTCAATTTCAGATTCGTGTCTCTCTCAACCTAAACTAAGTGGAACAAAACGAAAACTCACACAACGAACTCTACATCAGTTAAACTTTACTCGCCCTGATCCACACGCGTCGAATTACACGCTCCTAAAAAATTGCAGTTCACTGAAAGTCCCATTGGTGATAAGGATTCTGCAATTATTACAACTGAATATACTCCATTGTCATCCGAGTTCACCCTTATTGTTACTAACCTTCATTTGGACAAGGTTAACTCTAATGCAGGTAATTACAATATATCTTACTTGAGTTTGAATCATAATGCGTGCCAAAGTGGCAGTCTTTTTTTTTTTTTTTAATAGGCAATTGATTGATAAAGCTCGCACTAGGGGTGCAACCCTTACAAACAGAGAACTCTAAAGAGTGGTTGCATCGGATAAAGGAAGTTTAAACCAATCGTAGTAATTGGATCTAAACTTAGAATATCCGCTAGATAACCATCTCCAAGAAAGAAAAATAATATTAGAACAAACGACATCGAAACAAAAAACCTTCCCGTCGAAAATAATTCCATTCCGCATGATCCAAAGACACCAAATCGTAGAAAATCAAACCACATTGATCCTAGCCTTTCTACTAATGTTCTTCACCTTTTCTTGCAAAACACCAAAATCAAGAAACTCCGCCAAGGTGATCGCCACCGGTATACCAAGCCATTCAAACATATGATTCCAAATCTCTTTCGCCATTTGACAATGAAAAAAGAGATGAAAAGAAGTTTCAACATGATCACCACAAAACACACAATCCGGATTATCCAAATTAGAAACTCCTCTTAATAATAAAAGGTCTTTAATCGGGAGGCGCTCGACGAAAAATCTCCAAGAGAACATCTTAATCTTTGGCGGTAAAGGAATGCTCCACATAACTTTCAAAGAACGAATCACATGAAACTCCCAAGCTACGGATTTAGATTCATTAATAATCCCCGAAATGCCCGCTACCGAAAAATCCTTATTCGAATTAATGAACCAATCGTAAGTGTCACTCGCCACTTCGCTCGGAGTGAAACCATCCATAAGTTCACAAAACCGGTGCCAACTCGGCGAAGAAACCGCTGCTGCCCTCACAACCGAAACACTACCTTCCTCCCGGAAAAATAAAGCTTGAACATCCCACACATGTCTTCCATCAACCCAACTCAAAATATCCGCTACCGCACAAAATTTCTTGTGAGATAAATCATACAAATCCGGGAAAGAAGCGCGAAGGGGTTTGTCTCCCACCCACAAGGTATGCCAAAAAAGCGTATCCTTCCCATTCATGCAATTACTTTTGAAACACCCGGTAAAACCGTACTCCACGTGATCATCTAATAAATTAATCTTGCTCAAATCCCTCCACCAAATCGAGTCGTCACTACTACTCAATTCTCCACTAGAATCTTGCATCTTTAACTTTGGGCTAACATACCTCACTTTAAGAAACTTACTCCATATAGCCTTATCATCGTTTAATATTCTCCACTTCCACTTCAAAAGTAAAGCTTTATTAACCTCCTTCACATCTCTAACCCCCAATCCCCCTTTCTCCTTAGGCCTACAAACAACATCCCACCTCACCCAATGAATGCTCCTTTTCTCAAAATTACCTCTCCATAGAAATTCACTTTGTATCCTTCTAATCTCTTTGGCAATGTTTCCCGGAACTTTGAAGAAGGAAAGGTTAAAAATGGGAATTGAATTCAAAACCGAATTAATAAGAGTGAGCCTACCTCCCATGGAAATGTTCCTTCCCTTCCACGAAGCAAGACGCCCTTTTATTTTATTAACAACTTCCATCCACACTTTCTTTTTCCTCGGACTCTCCCCCACCATGATTCCTAAAAATTTGAAAGGAAACATTCCTTTCTTACAAGCTAGAAACTTCGTTGCGGCATTGATGTACCAATCACCCACATTAACCCCTAAGATGTTGCTTTTAGAAAAATTTATCTTCAAACCGGACACCAATTCAAACCCTCTCAACAAAACCTTAAGGTTCCATATGTTGTCACAAGAAGCTTCTCCTAAGATGATGGTGTCATCCGCGAATTGGAGAACATCCACAAACTCACCTTCCCCATACATATAAGGCTTAAATTTACCCATCTAAACCGACCTTTTCACGAGAGCCGTTAAACCCTCCATGGTCATAACAAAAAGAAAAGGAGACAAAGGATCACCTTGTCTTAAGCCCCTATGCACCTTAAATTCTTTAGTAGCACTTCCGTTAACCATTACGGACATATGGTTATTAAAAATGCAAGCTTCCATCCACCTCATCCACCTCTCTCCAAAACCCATCAAAGACAATATTTCTCTAAGATATTGCCATGAAACGGAATCATAAGCTTTTTCGAAATCCACCTTGAGCAAAAGACAACTTCTTTTCTTCCTCTTCGACCAATCAACGATTTCATTCACCAAAAGAACCCCATCCATCATGTTCCTACCCGGGACAAAGGCGGTTTGATTGGGAGAAACCAAACCTCCTATGACCTCTTTCAATCTAGCCGCCAACAATTTAGCAATAATTTTGTAGATACTCCCCACCAAACAAATGGGTCGATACTCGCCTAAAGATTGAGGATTGACTACTTTAGGAATCAAAGCAAGAAAGGATGACGTAATCGATTTCACAAGAGAGCATTTATTATAAAAGTCATTGCACATCTTCACCACATCTTCTCGAATCACCATCCAAAACCTCTTAAAGAACTCCAAAGAGAAACCATCCGGTCCCGCACTTTTATTACCGTCACACGACCAAATAGCTAACTTCACTTCCTCCTCTGAGAAAGGCCGCTCAATACTACACGCCTCCCTCTCTAGAAGCTTCTTTAAACCCAAATCACCAAAAGACGGCCTTCTCTCAATGTCTTCTTCAAAAAAGGACTTAAAGAAATCATGAACAAAGTCTTTAATCTCCACGGCATTCTCCAACACTCCTCTATTAGTGGAAAGAGAACATAAAGCATTCCTCCTTCTTCTAGCTTTAAGAGAATTATGGAAAAAACGCGAGTTACAATCACCATCGGATAGCCATAATTGCCTCGACTTGAGGCGGAGGTAACCTTCCTTAATATTAAGATTGTTCCAAAAATCAATAGCCGCCTTCGATCTTTCAATAACAATCGCCTCCGGAACATTACCTGCAAAATGAGCAAACTTGTTATCTAAAAAATGCATTTCTTTCCCCGCTTCTTCTATGTTAAGATCAATCCAACCGAAAATCTCTTTATTCCAAACACGGATTTTGCTTTTAATAGCTTTCAACTTCTCCACCAAGCAAAAATTCCCTCTACCCTTCACCTCTAACTTCTTCCACTCCGCCTCCACAAAACTAAAGAAATCATCATGAGTAAACCAAAGATTGTTGAATCTAAAAGGTTTAGGTCCCCAATCTCTCTTATTATCTTTGATCCATATGGGAGCATGGTCCGAGACATCTCTTTCGCCTATAGATTGACCTTCTACCTTCCAATCATTAATAAAAGAGTTGGATAAAAGAAATCTATCCAATCTACTTAACGCACTTCCACTTTTGTTGGACCAAGTAAACTTTCCTCCTATAGTAGGAGGATCTACCAACTCCATATCAACAATGAACTCATTAAAGCTTTCCATCTCCCTCTTATAATTCTTGTTTGAAATCCCAACTCTCTCTTCCAAAGAAAATTACTAGAATATTTTAAGATCTGTATTGTTCAATAGTTTTGATAAATTGACTTAGAAAACTTATAAGATCAATTGCTTTTATGTAGGTGAAACTATGTCAAAATATCCAATCAAAGATTATATACAGTGCTTGATGCTCATAAATGAAACTATTTTTATCTTATGAGTTATTTGATTTAATTTTCCTTATATGCAAGGTTTGGTTGGGACTTATTAGTATTATGCCTATAATGATGGTGAAGAAGTGAGGCAGCTCATTTAGGATAAAAAAGTTCAACAACAATCACTCAAGTGAGGAATTGATGCAAACAATGCAAAAAAAATTCATTTAGTATTAGACATGCTTAAAAAAGTCGATTTAATTTATTTAAATAAAATTCTAATTAGTTTAAATAGTTTTTTAAATGATAAGTTGATATTTATTTAAAAATAGTCTAATTAGTTTTGATTTTAAATAGTCTAATCAAGATTTATTAAAAAATAAAAAAAAATAGTTATAAAATTGTTTCAAATATTAGCTTGAGATTTGATATGATATTTTTCGTAGCCATAATGTAGCTTTATAGTTGGAAAATATAAATTCAACCTTGATATTTTGCTACAGTCTTGTTGTAGTTTAGCTAGGAATGTTTTAATATTAGTTGGAGTTTTGCTAGGAAACTTTTGTCAAGATAATTAGCCACTCAATCCATGCTAGGGCATATTTTGTAGTTAATCTCCAATAAATCTCCAACTAATTCTGTTTGATAGAGATTGGCTGCCATCTAACTAGTGTATATGCCGTAGCTAATCAAAGATTTTCTTGTAGTGCAAGTACAATGGGTTATTTTAACTCAGCTCAGACCCTTGCCGATTACGCAGATGTCCTGTTGTATTTAAAAAACACATTACATGCCCAAGAGTCTCCGGTGATTGTGATGGGAGGTTCATACGGTGGAAGTTAGTTTCTAAAACTCTTTTGCTTTTAATTCTTTCATTCTGTGTAACGAGCCTTTTTATAGGAAAAAAGAAAATATATTAATGTAACAAACTTCAAATCAGCTTATTATGTGGCTTATGCAGTAAGTGGAAATGAACCAATAACTTAGAATTTCTTACTTGTGTAATTAGACTAACTATTGTTAACAGAGTCTTTATAGTGTTGTCTTAGCTAATGCTATGTATTTGTTAATTATGCAGTGTTTGCTGCATGGTTTCGGCTAAAATATCCACATGTGGCCGTCGGGGCCTTGGCGTCATCAGCTCCCTTACTCTCACTACTACAATTTTGGCCTACGGCCACGATAAAATTTTCCACATCTCAGAAACTGTGGCCATATATATGATTTGGCCAGGGTTTTATAAGCGTAGACTAATGTTTGAAAACATTGAATCCAAACTGCGAAATTGTGGCCTTTCCTTCAACTACCCACGGTTATTTAACGGCGGATATTTTAAGCCACCAAGTAAAACCGCGGCCTATAATTTTGACTTCAAACTGTGGCCCAAGCCCAAAAAATTATACCCCGCTAGATTTTCCTTCTTCTTATTCAGTTTCCCTCTCTTGATTATTTTGTTTTCTATTTTTTTTTTAAATTAAAAAAAGGAAAAAAAGTGAAAAACATAAAAACATGTCTCTCAATCGTACATGTTAAAAACATAAAAACGTTAACCTTCTTCTTCTAGCTCTCTCGCTCTCGCGCACAACCCTAAAGACACTAAGCTCGTCATCGTCTCTTCCTCGTCTCTTCACAGGTTAAATCTTTCTTTTCGTTTCTTCCTTGTCTCTTCCTCATCTCTGAAATCGTTTCTTTCTCTATCTGAAAAACCCTAAATCAATTTATGTTTTGCAGTTAACCCTAAATCCGTATTTCGTTTTGCAGGTTTGATTTCGTTAACCAACAAAAGCTTCCATTGCATGTATGTCATTTTTGTTCTTGTTTTGCATGTATGTGATTTTCGTTTATCTTTTGTTAGGGTTTAATTTTTACCCGTATTGTTCTAACTTGTGTTTATTATAGGGTTAGATTTTGTTCTTCTGATTTGAGGTTGATAGATTTTGTTAGGGTTATGTTGTAGTACAAGAGTTTGAAAAAATTGATATGCCATAGTATAAGATTTTGAACAAATTGATACTGCTAGGTTGTTGAGATTTTTTCGAGGCCGGGGATTAGTGTTTGTTGCTATAGTATAAAAAATGTGTAAATAACAAGTAGTAGAAAGCCAGAAAGGATACTGCTTCAATTCAAGTTTCAATATGAATAATAAGGATTCTCTAGAACTAAACAACATCAAAACTAGTTAAAGTGGTCTCTTAAAAATTTAGCAAAAGTGGTCTTCTTTCAACTGTTTGTAATCTAAGAAACTCTTCAGTTTCAGTTTCCTGAAGTTGAGATATACACAATCCATTCCATCAAAAATCCAAAATTAAAATAATATGATATCTATTATTTTGTTTGATTTTGTTTTACAAGTGAGTTTAAGCACACAGTATGTATCGATATAATATTCATTTAAATTCAAATAAGAAACACGTCGAACAACCAACTAGGCGGGGTATGCTTCTTGTTGGTGTTCAGTTTGTTTGGTTTGTTTGATTTTTGTCGATCTGCACTCAACCTCTTTTTATCAAGGACTCCTTTGCTTTTTTTATAGTAATTAGCTGATAAGAAGAAAAAAGTTCAATGTTGGTGTTCAGTTAAATTTTCTGTTAAATCCAAATGTTCATGCTGATTGTTAATGCCATTAATGCTCAATGTTGATTGAAATTGATGATGTGTTTTGTTTATTCTTTCTAATGGATGGAGATGCTTTTGCGATTTGCTAATGATTAATGTGAACGCAGTTTTTTACTACAGGAGGCTGAGTTCCATAGACTGGCTGAGTCCACAATACAAGGCCTTCTAGAGAAATTTGAGGTATAAATTCTCTAGCTCCGTTTTGTGTTTTATAGGAACTTAAATTTGTATGATATGACAATCTTGGTTTGAATTCCATTTGATTTCTAGCCAATTTTAAAAAGCTTGATTCCTGGACTTTGTAGTTAGAAGAACTCTCTCAGCTTCCATCATCTCACCAACCAAACTACATACTTGACACAATTGTTGCCTATGTAGAAGTAATTTTTATTGCAGACTTGACTTAATTTAAGAAAATACCATTATCTTGTACACAATTGACTTGCTTATTTATTTGGATAAATTATCTATGGTAGTTTGATTTGTCATACGATTGTCATGCTATGCTTTTTTTTCCAATTTTTGTTAAACGTAAGCGTCGTGTCGGTGATAAACTATGATTTTTGAGATGGTCTTAAAACTTTCTATCTGGTTATGTTTTCTCTCTGCTTATATAAACTATGATAATTGCATGAGGTAGGTAGCTTTACTGTCCATGATTCTTTTGCTTACAAAGAAAAATACATATCCTTTTGAGATGAATGAATGAATGATTGGTTGTAATAATCTCTAAAAAGAAGAATGTAAGTAGTTAGTAGTAAATTCCGTTTGGACTGTTAAGAGTGAGGCAACAGTTGAAATTCGGTTAGGTTAGTTATAGGGTTTGATTTTGTTGGCTCTGTTAGCACTGTTAGTATGTAGTTAAAAGTAATTACAAGTAGATTGTTAGTAATTCTGTTAATAAAAGTTAATTAGTTAGAAAGAAAACCACAGTAGGTGGGAATATCTTACCTAGTTCAACTTTATCGACGCGTAAAAACAAATCCTGGCCTTGATCACTAAGTTTTTGAATGTCATTTAAGTCCCCATACCATGGCAAACAACCACTTCCACCACTCCTCACATCAGCAGGTGCATAGGCACTACAAGAGCATGGAATTTATGACTTTTGTGTGACTCTGTTATGAATTTTATAAATCTAATTTTGTGTATTATTAAGTTGCATAGCTGCAGTGTGGTTATTGATTCCTTTTTGTTATTGATACAGCTCAATTCCCTCAAAGGAGACGAAGGAAAGCGACAACTCCATTTTATTTGTGTGTGACTCCATTTCTCTGTTTTAAGGTAACAATTTGTGTTCTTTTAGGCTTCACCACATAAATTTTAATACGTGGTAGTGTATCTCATGGAATGTTTTGATTCCTATGTAGATGATTATATAATGTCGTTGCCGTCTAATAATGAATTTTATAAATCAGTAATCATGTTAGTGCTTTTCTTACCTAATTAGTTGTATATTAGGTATAATGTATATACAATAATTCTTGCAAAGATTCTGTCCCTGTCTTGTGGCCAATGTGACAGTTTAATTCCATTTATATACAATAATTCAGTCCCTGTCATTTTTTGGTTGCTCAGCACATGTTTTGGTACTGTTAGTACATTTTTTTGTATGAATTCAGTTTTGAATGTGTTATGTGTTTTGAATGTGTTATGTGTTGTGTTTCAAATATATAGATTATCAAGTGATGGACAAAGAGTGGACTAAATTACCGTGGTTTAGTCAGGAGTACATCAACGGTGTTACTCGATAGAAAAATCTAGATAGAAATTGATAGAATGTCAACTGGTTTATGCTATGATTTCAGTTTCACAAATGTAGTTGTATTTTATCTTTAGTTTCTAACTTTTATAAAAATAATTTTAGGTGTGGCAAGTTACACAGTAATTTTCTCATCAACACAATCTCATTTACAACACCTGAGCAAGAAAAATAATCTTCTTGTAAGTATTGATTAAGAATTAAATTCTGGTTTCTTGCAACTCAATATCCATCTATTTAAACATTTGCTAAATTGAAATATCTAGTCGGAGGTTACTTTCATATCATGGAAATAACTTCGCAGTTAGTGAAATAATAACCATGTATGTATCCAAGACCGGTCCAACACATTTGGAGATGCAGCCTGCAAGTTACAACACAATAGAGTAAAAAAGCAAAAAAAGAAAAAAAGTTGTGGTATCGAAGGAACCAAAACAAATCCGGAAACACACTAGAGCACTACCAACATTTCCGACACCACGCATAACCTCCACACCACGGCACCTTAAGCCGTGATAACCCATGTAGACCACCACCATCATCAACGGCTACGACCGCGATCCACTCATAATTGACGTCTTCCACCATTACATACATACAACCCAACGCAAATCTTCAATCGGGATCCCTCTGACTCACACATGATCATGCAATTTCACAACACACTGAATTAAACGTGGAAAGAAGAAGAATGAAAGTGATTGATAAATATGCAAAACATTATATGAGGTCATTAGTGCTGTAAGCAGTTTGGAACGTGAATGGCCAGAGAAAGTAAATAATTTGTAACTGCAAGATCATGAGAGATTGGAGGTTTAAAGTTCAATCCTTACAACTGCTGCAACACACAATGGGAAGGGAATGATGTGAATTTTTGTGGGAAGAGAGGTTGATGTGGCATAGGTTAGAGATGAGGAAGTGTGTGAACTTTCTTATATGATAGATACAATGATTTAAAAGATGAAGGTCAAAATCTACACAAAGTTTTGTTACACGTAAATCACTTTGGATGGTAAAAATGTGTTTCAATTTAATTAAACACAATAATATTGAGAGATATTGCTGATATGGTGCCAAAACTTTAACCTTTTTAATTCCGTTTGTAAACATCAATGAAAGTTATGTAACGTAAAAATAAAAATGAAAATATTTAATTTTTATTTTACAAACACAAACTATGTTGTAAATTATAAATCATGAACAAATTATTTGCATAATTTAATAATTCAGTTAAAATTAAATTTTTAATAATTGAGTTGATAAAAGCCCGGGACCGGACTGGTATTCTTTTCTCTTTATTAAAAAATGTTGGTTTTTTATTAAGGAAGATTTCTTCAATTTTTTCAATTATTTCTTTGGAGGGAGTTCTTTGGCTAAGGCGATTACCTCATCTTTTTTGACCCTTATTCCAAAGAAGCATAATCCCTTGAGTTTGGATGAATATAGGCCTATTTGCTTGGTGAGATGTATTTATAAAGTGGCGGTTAAACTTTTGGCGGGGAGACCTAAAAAGGGGCTAAATTCTATCATTTCTCCTTGTCAAACCGCGTTTGTTCCCGGTAGACAATTGCTTGATGGGGTGATCGTTGCTAATGAGGTGGTTGATTATGCGACGAAGGCGGGTAGTAAGTGTACCCTTTTCAAAGTTGACTTCGAAAAGGCGTACAATAAGGTGAGTTGGAATTTTCTTCGTTTCATGTTCAAAGCGATGGGGTTTGGGAGTAGATGGATGAAATGGATGGAATTATTGGTGTTTAAGAGTGATATGTCGGTGCTTGTGAATGAGAGTCCTTCGAAAGAATTCGGTGTTTCTAGAGGGTTGAGACAAGGAGACCCCCTTTCTCCTTTCCTCTTTGTTTTAATAGCAGAGGCTCTCACGGCCTTGGTGAGAAAATCTATTGAGTTAGGCGACTTTCAAAGTTTTGTCATCGAGGGAAAGTGTAGAGTGCACATCCTTCAATTTGTGGATGACACTTTATTGGTGGGGGATGGTAGTTGGAAGCATATTCGGGCGATTAAGGCGGTTCTTAAAGCCTTCGAATTTGTCTCGGGTCTTGGGATTAATTATCACAAGAGTAAGTTGATTGGCATTAATCCTAGTTATCAATTTTTGGAAGCGGCGTCTCACTTTTTATCTTGTAAAGTGGAGGATAACAAGTTTATCTTCCTTGGCATTCCGATTGGTCACAATCCAAGGTTGGAATCTACTTGGGATCCACTTTTAAACAAGACGAAGGCTAGATTGGAAGGTTGGACTAATCGCTACTTGAATTTAGGAGGTAGGATTACTCTTTTGAAGTCGGTTCTTAGTTCCCTCTCCATTTTTACCATGTCTTTTTATAAAATGCCGTTGAAGGTGGTGAAGAAATTTAATAGCATGCAAAGTAAATTCCTTTGGGGAGGGGTAGAGGAGAAAAGAAGGATTCATTGGGTTCGTTGGAAAGACGTATGTCTTCCCATGGAGAGAGGTGGTTAGGTGTTAAGGATATAGCTTTGTTTAATTTTTCTCTTCTTAACAAGTGGAGGTGGCGAATTTTACAAGGTCAAAGTTCTCTTTGGCTTGAAGTCTTGAAAGCCCGGTATGGTGAATTAGCGTCCTCTTTGTTGATTAATAATAAGGTTAGTAATTCTCCTTCCCCTCTCCGTGGTGTCTTTTCATCTTTTTCTTCGTTTTGGTGGAGAGATTTGGTTAAGATTAGTTCTTCTTTCCATGTGGATTCTATGGTGGAAAAGGTTAAATTTAATATTCATAACGGGTTCCACACGCCGTTTTGGGAAACTTCGTGGTTGGAAGGGATCCCTTTGAAAGAGGAGTTCCCGGATTTGTATTTAAACTCTAGTTTGAAAGGTGTTTCGGTGGCGGGAATGGGGGGGTGGAAGGAAGGCACGTGGTGTTGGGGTGATTTTGGTTTAAATTTGGAAGATACTTTTTTAGAGGAGGATTTGTTGAAGTTGAAGAGTTGGGTGGTTGCTTTTACCGGGTGGAGGCACGGTTCGGATTCGGTTACTTGGACCGAAGGACCGTTGATGGAATACTCGGTAGCTTCTTGATATAATTTTTACTTGAATCTCCATATTCCATTCGGACCACCTAACATTCATGATGGTGTTTTTGGCATTTTGTGGAAAATGGAGGTTCCGTACAAAATCAAGGCATTTGGATGGAGACTTTTTCTAGATAGGCTCCCAACGGTTGACGGTTTGGTGTATAGAGGTATGACTTTCTCCATTGAAAATTCTAAATGTGTTTTGTGTGGTATTGTTTCGGAGGATAGGAACCATTTCTTTTTTGGTTGTTTGGTGGGTACAAAGATATGGAGTGACATAGCTTTTTGGATTGGTAAAGGGGGAATTTTGGAAAAGGAGTGTTTACCGCATTTTATGGACTGACACTCTTTTTTCCGTTCTCGTAAGATTATAGATAGTAAATTGGACGTGGTGTGGCTAGCAACCGTTTGGTCCTTTTGGTTACTTAGGAATGGTGTGCGTTTTCGGAAGGAAGCTTGGAGCATTAACAATACCGTTTGGAACATCAAGTTCTTGGTTTGGAAATGGTCTTTTTGTGGAAAGATTACTCATCCCAATTATTCTTTTTACGATTTTAGTAAGGATCCGCTTTTATTTCTTTCGTAATGGTAATTGGTGTGTGTAATACGATGAACTAACTTTATCGAAAATGTCGCGGTAAGAAAGAGTCGCCACCGACTTTTATTTTATCCAATTATAGAAAGGCTAAAAGACCAGAAAAAGACCTTTTGAAAAGATTTTGAGTTCGGGGGGTAAGTTATACAAAGGGGAGGTGTAAGGCACCCTTTGCATCCATGGTTATCCATGGGCTCTTAATTGCTTAGCTCACTTTGTTTGAATTTTTTGCAAAGATTTGAAAAGATTTTGAATAAGAAAAGATTTCGAAGAAGAACTTTAGCTTGTAAATAAGCGTAGTCTTTATGAAAATATTCTTTGAAAAGAAGTGGGAAAAGATTTTGAAATTTTGAATTTGAATTGAGCAAGCAATTAAAAGCTACCTACCCTAAGTTTGAAAAATCGTTCTTTTAGCTTTTCGGGTGAAAGGGTCTATCCATACCATAAGAGGGCAGGAAGTCTTTCAATTGGATGTTGAAGGGTCATCGAGTTATCGTTCGCCATAAGACTGTCCCTTGCCATAAAGAGGGCAGGTAGTCTAAGGGAAGGATATAATAGTCATTAATCTTTTTAGGCATCATGCGAGGATACCTTAGCAATTGGGACAATCATCTTTTACCGAGGCAACTTCGAGGGACTAGATCTCATATGATGATTTCAATGATTAAGGAAACCTTTGCTTTAGGTATCCTTGGAATCGAGGGACTTGACTATTTAGTACAATTAGAAGCAACAAATAATAAGGCAACAAGGAACAAAGGCAACAAGGCAACAAGAGGAATTACCCTAAAGGTGCGTGTGTGGCACAATCACGTGGTTAACTTCGATGATATTTATCTTATAATTAGTGATCTAAGTTTAGTTAATGGTCTTGCACTCCCTAGGATTACTAACCAAGCAATTAATATTACGGAAATTAAAGGCAGAAAATAAATTCCTACGCTATTACAATAAACACCTGCGGGGAAGGGGAATTACAATAAAAACCTGTAGGGGAATGCAGAAATTAAAAGGCGGAAAATAAAGGCAGAAAATAAGAGGGATCAATAATCAGTATAAACATCTTCGAATGCCTTGATCTTCCTCGAACTATGAAAATTAAAAAAAAAAAGAAAATAACAAGGGTTAGTGTATTACAGATTCAATGGCTATTGAGGCAAACCCTATTAAAGGGCAAAATAAAATAAAAATAAAATGATGTTTAAACAAGAGAAATTAGAAAATTTAGCTTTTGATCCGATGGCGCGTGGCTGAAAGATCTTGATATAACCCTGAAAATTAGGCATGAAGAAGAAAGATGTTAGTGCATTAGTGATCTAATGACAAACCTTGCAACCCTGATTAGGGCACAAGTTAACCGTGGTTAATATAATAAAAAAACCTTAAATTAATTAATTATTGGTTTTCAACCTAATTAATTAACTTGACAAAAAAATTGGTTTTATTTAAATTAACCCTAACAACATAATAATTAAATTAATGAATTGAACAGAATAATTTCCATCATTATTCTAAGTTAACAAATTAATTTAGATTAATAATTTGATTATTTAAATTAAAATAATTATCAAAATATTTTATCATGTTTTTTTGAAACAAAAGTTATATAAAGAAATAATTTTTAAGAGAATTTTAATTAAAAGAAAAGAATAAGAAAACAATAGAATAATAAGAAAGGGAATAAAGAAAAGAATTTAAAAACTTAGCTCTGGTTGGGTATGGCAGGCTTATGAGGGTCTATGGTGCGCCTTCACTGCCGTATGCGTTGGATCTGTTGGGATGATGATCTGATGGTCGATTGTTGAGGGTACGTCGTAGGCATGCTTTGATGGCGCACATTGGATTTGTTGTTGAAATTTTGTGAAAAATAATGTGGACAGTGGGAAACGATCCCATGACTTTGCACTCCATAGCCTGGTACTACGCTGCTCCACTGGGCCAGATTTACTATGTTGTTAACAAGACAAGTTACAAATATAATATATGAAATTTATTCACCCAGAAATTCAAAAAAAAACATATGCGCCTCAAGCTTCTTCTTCCTCGTTTGTACCATGTTTCTGCCCACGAACCAGGCACAAGTTGGCTACGATTGCAACCGTAAGTAACCCCCTGCAAACATGTAATTCAATGAATATAAAGAATAAATCTCAATTAAATACAGGAATCAACCCAAAATCCTCTTATGAACATGATAGTGCCACCAATTTTGGTTGATTCGGTGTCTAATTGCGCAACCCCAAAACATGAAGCCGGAACCCTAATCATGGCAAATCCTTCAAATAGTCACCATAATCAAATTAAACATCCAGAAAGCTTGAAAACATCAATCTAAACACATATATATAATCGAAACTGGCGTAAGATGCATAAATAGTCGTAATCGATACTGAACAATATGAAGCAAACCGTGAGCGTTTTAAAGGGGATGTTGGGTGCTTCAAGCGTCTGCAACAATCAGGTTCGGTCTAGGGAAGGTCGAGGATACGTTATTGATCTTCTAAACCGCTTGAACACGCTTCAAATTTCTTCTGCCATCATCACTTGGTGCTGCGTTTTTAGCTTTTGGAACAAAATTTCTGAGCCTCCCCAATCCTTATTTTTTCGTCCCCCATGAAGCTGAGATTGTCGTGTCTTTATATGTGATGAATCAGGGTTGGATATATGGACACAAATCATGTGATTGATGAGAGAAATTTTGAGAGAATATTTGAATGGGATTTGCACCAAATCTTGCTATTTTGAATGCTTCTCTAATTCTTGCATTTTTCCCACGTATGCATGATGATTTGAATCTGAATAATAATTGAGATTATTCCATATCATCTTCTATTATTTAAATTTTGATTTTATTTGATTTAGTTTGATTTAATTTGAATAAAATCAAAGATAAATGAAATAATATCATAAGATAAATAATATTTGGATCTTGGGCCTCCTATAATCTTAAAATTTCGTGGGTAATCCAAAAGTCATGGCCGATTAGTCAAAAATATGAAATTTGCCAATTAAAGCTTCATGCATTTCTCAAATTTTGCCCAAATTCGACAAGGCATATCTCCCTCATTATTTATCGTATGAAGATGTTCTAGGACTTTTTGGAAAGCCCAAGATGTCCTCTAAAAGCTACTTTGGAACATATTTTTTATTTGGAGAATTTATCTTGATGACCTCGCTTCTGACAAAAAACTGCTTTTTGCGATCTTCTAGAAGGACCTGTAATGTTTTAGCTCATATCTCTTACGCGGAAGTATTTCTTGACCTTGGGCCCAACAACAAAGTTGTAGAGAATCAAATTTCCTTGAGAATGGGCTTCGGTTGAGGAATTTCTGAGAAGGTATGAGAAGGATATGGCTGGTCAAAGTTCTGTTGACTTTTACCTAGAAACCCTAAATTAGCAACTTCGTACTTTTGTGGATTTTTGGCCTTCTCTTGATGAACCATGATCAATCCCTGATCAAATGGTGAATGATACTTCAAAAATAAGGATGTTGACAAAAAATTAGGAGTTTTGACTGTACTTTGACCACAGTTGACTTTTAGGTCAAACCAGTCGACTGTTGATCTTTTAAGCAATTGACTGTGCAATCTTGGGAGTTAGGGCTTAAAAATTGGCA
The DNA here is from genome assembly GCF_029867415.1 of Vicia villosa. Taxonomy (NCBI): domain Eukaryota; kingdom Viridiplantae; phylum Streptophyta; class Magnoliopsida; order Fabales; family Fabaceae; genus Vicia; species Vicia villosa. The sequence goes on from NW_026705337.1 coordinate 140,281, forward strand.
TAGGGATTATTTGGATCATATGATAGGCCATGGGATCTTCTTGAGGTATCAGAACCTGACCTTTCTTTGAGAAAGGCAAAACCCTAATCGGAGAGCTGTTGTTAAGGAGAGTGTATATTCAATTAAGTATTGAGACTTTGATATTCAAATGAGCTTTAGCATGAAAACGTGGTGGGCAAATTTTGGGGTATGACAGTTTGTAATTTTTCTTTTTGTCGGGCTTTCCCGTTCCTCCTTTGTAATCGGGTTGGAGAACCCTTAATTCTCCGTTTAATATTATTTCTTGATTAAAAAAAAATATTAATACAACCATAATTTAAAAGCAACTAAATTATTATACTTTTATTGTTAATTATTAATGAATAATTAAAAGAAAAACTACAAAATCATTAAAACAAACAATAAATATATTGAAGAAATTACAAAAATATTTATCTTATTGTTGTTTTGTAAGGTTTGACAGAAATAATTTTAGGAAGGTGGCTAGTTTTGTTTTTTTTTTTTTGTTGCTATTTTTAATATATTATGAAAATTTTGCAAGGTTGAATGGGAAATTAATTAAGAAGGTGGTTAAATAGTGGTTAGATAATTAAAAACGTGATCAAGTTAGTTGTTTTACAATTTTTTTTTGTTTTTTAATTATTAAGGATTTAATAAATAATTGGAAGGAAAGGTATAAAATATTAAATAAAATAAATAGAAAATAAATTAGAGAAATTACAAAAATATCCTTAATTTTGACTTCAATTTTTTTAAGAGACTTAACAACCTAGCTTAATATATAAGAAAAGATAAATTATTTATTTAAAAAGATGAACAGTTTTTATTACTATAAAAATTGATCATACTTTGTATGATGTATGCTTATCATAATAGACCCCTTTCTATTTTTCTGTCCTTTTGTAGCAGGGATCCTTTGAGCAATTCTTGAGGTATTGACTTACTGCTGAGTGCTGACAATTATTGACAAATTGATGTGTAAAATGGCGTTAACGTGTTTTGCATTTTGAATTTTTGATTACATTTGTTCATTGAACTCATTTGGTTGTTTTATAATTTTCCCAATATGAACTGGTTGTTGATGAAAATATATGTCGTGTAAAACTTTTCATATATATGAGAATCTCATGTTCTTATAATACAATATCTTTTCACGTCTTTGAATATTTATTTTGGCATAATATATTTTAAAAGGGATAAATAAAAAATTTCTTTCAAAATACATTTTTTTAAAAACAAAAAGACATAACACCAATAGCTAGTTAGTATTTTGATGGAGATTGGCTCATAGGGGGAAACTTTAATGCTACTAAGAAGAGGAGCGAGAGAGTTGAGCTTTCTTCTTTGAATAATATCTCGGAGTGGAGGGATTTTTCCAAATTCATTGATGATTGTGGTTTGGTGGAAGTGCTGTGTAAAGATAAAAAGTATAGTTGGTTCAGTGGGGATGGGAAGTCCAAGAGTAGATTGGATCGCTTTCTTGTAGATGGAAATATTATTTCTTCGTGGGGTGTTGTTGGTCAGTTAATTGGGCGGAAAGATGTTTCGGACTATTGTGCGGTGTGGTTGGTAGCCGATAAAGAAGATTGGGGTCCAAACCATTTAAATTCAACAACGAATGATTCAATCATAGAGACTTCCTTCCCTTCCTTGAGCGTGAACGGAAGGCGATTGGGATGCATGGAAGAGGAGATTTCGTCGTAAAGGTGAAACTTCGTTTAATTAAAGATAAACTCAAATGGTGGAATTTGACGGTGTTTGGTATATATGACTTGGAGGTGGAGGAAGGAGTTAAAGATTTGAATGAGGAGGATGATCTTGATAACTTGAGTGAGGAGTTGAAGGCTATTAAAAGTAAGGCTAGTAGTAGAATTTGGTTGAATCTCAAAATCAAGGAGAATATGTTAATTCAAAAATCTAGATTAAAGTGGCTCAATGATGGGGATTCGAACAGTAAATATTTTCATAGAGTGATGAAAGAAAGGAGGAGAAGGAATCATATTAGTTCAATTACCACTAGCAACGGTATTGTCAAGAAGGTGGAGGAAGTTAAGCAAGAGGGGAGAAATCATTTTCTTGGGAAATTTAAGGAGAATTGCTCTAGTAGACCGATTATGGAAGATGTTTCGTTCAATTCGTTGAGCTTTGAAGATAGTGTCTCTCTTGGGGCTCCTTTTTCCGAGGAGGAAATAAGAGAAGCGTTGTGGAATTGTGATGGTTTGAAAAGTCGGGGCCGGATGGGTTCTCTATCCTTTTCGTGAAAAAGTGTTGGACTTTCATAAAAGAGGATTTCCTTTTGTGTTTCAAGGATCTTCATTCGGGTTCTCTTTTATCCAAGGCTATTACCTCTTCTTTCCTTTCTTTGATCCCTAAGTCTTCTAATCCTTTAGGATTGGACGACTATAGGACTATTTGTTTGATGGGGTGCATTTATAATGTTATCTCTAAAGTTTTGGCCGGGAGAATTAAAAGAGTGTTGTCACCTATTATTTCTCAATGCCAAAGCACTTTTGTTCCGGGTCTTCAATTGCTCGATGGGGTTCTTTTTGCTAATGAGTTGGTTGATTTCTCGTCTAAGGAATGGAGGGAGTGTCTCCTCTTCAAAGTGGACTTCGAAAAAGCCTTTGACAAGGTTAGTTGGAATTTTATTAGATTCATGTAGAGAAAGATGGGTTTTAGGGAGTTGTGGATGAAGTGGATGGAGGCACTTATTTTCTCTAGCAAAATGTCGATTTTAGTTAACGGTAGTCCTACAAAGGAGTTTGTGGTGGAAAGAGGTTATGTCAAGGGGATCCATTATCTCCTTTTCTTTTTGTGATTGTGGCAGAAGGATTGAAAATTTTGGTGAACAAGGCGGTGGAAAATGGGGATTTTGTAGGATGCAACATGAAAGGTAATTGTTTTGTGGACGTTCTCCAATTTGCGGACGATACCTTAATAGTGGGAGATGGGAGTTGGAGGCATTTGTGGGCTATCAAATTGGTGTTGAATGGTTTTGAGCTTGTTTCGGGTCTTGGTATCAATTTCAACAAGAGCAAGCTCATTGGTATCAATATTAATCCTCATTTTATGGAGGTGGCTACTTCTTGTCTTTCTTGTAAGTTGGAATCGAAAGAGTTATCTTTTCTTGTAATTCGTATTGGCTCTAATCCTAGAAGGATAAATTTTTGGAAACCCGTGGTGGAGATGTTTAGAAAGAGGTTGTGTTCGTGGAAAGGGAGATGACTTAGTTTTGGGGGAAGAATTACTCTTTTAAAGTCGGTGTTGAGAAGGTTACCTATTTTTATCCTTTCTTTCTATTTGGCTCTGAAGAAGGTTATTTGGGAGATTAATAAACTTCAAAGCAATTTTCTTTTGGGGGGGGGGTTGTGGAGGAGAAAAGGGGTATTCATTGGGTTAAGTGGAAAGATGTGTGTTTTCTGGTGGATAAAGGTGGGCTTGGATTGAGAAGTTTGGAAGATTTCAATTTGGCTCTCCTTCTCAAATGGAAGTCGAGAATTTTAGTGGCTTCCAATTCTCTCTGGTATACGATGTTGAGAGCGAGATATGGGGATGTTAAGCTCCAGGTGGTTATTGAAGGAGGTAGGTGTGATATGTATAGTTCTAAATCGGTTTGGTGGGCGGACGTTATTTCTTAGAAGAAGAGACTTCTGGTGAATTTTTTTGTGAATAATTTTTTTTTTCGTACAGGTGATGGTTATACTACTTCTTTTTGGCATGCTCATTGGATGGAGGAGGGCATTATTAAGAATCTTTTTCCGTCATTGTTTGAGATTTCTTTTTTACATGATGTATCCATAGCCGGAACGGGGGGTTAGTTGGACGGTGTTTGGCGATGGAACGATTTGGGGATACCCATGCTGCTCGGGCCGGACGCTGTTATAGCAGCAGCGGCGCTGCTTGGTCTTTTGCAGCAAAATCAGCCCTTGGTTGCTGGCAGCATGCGCGACAGCATGTTGTGGCGGCCTTCGGGCGATAAAATTTTCTCTGTTTCCTCCTGTTTTGCGTCCATTTGCGTCCATTAGGGTTTAGGGTTTAGGTCCCTTGTAAAGTCAAAGCATTTGGTTGGAAATGTTTCAAGAGTAGGATTCCTACAAAGGATTTATTAGCTTTACGAGGTATTCTTCCTCTTTCATCTAATATTTCTTGTGTTTTTTGTAGTGAATCCGATGAATCCCCGATTCATTCTCTTTTGTTGTGCCGTTATGCGGTTGAAGTTTGGAAGGATTTGACTTTTTTCTTTTGGTATGCCTTTTTCTTTAGAGGAGGATTTTAAAGATAGTTTTAGGTGTTGGAGCTCTTATTGTAAATCTAAAAAAGTAATGAGAGACAATGAGAGATGTATTTGGTTGGCTATCCTTTGGAGCTTATGGTTGGTAAGGAATGGTATCGTCTTAAACACCGGTTGGGTCACCCGTGACATGGTTTGGGGTTGTAAGGCGATTGTTTGGAGGTGATCCTTTATCGAGAATATTTCTCATACCAATTGCAATTTATATGCTTTTGACAAAAACTCATTGTTCTACTTAAGTTAAATGTCAATTGGTGGGAAATTTTCCTCTTGTGGTTTTAGCCTCTTTTTTGGTAATCTCGTCTCGAGACCCTTTGTTTTGTAATATTTATCTTGCTTTCTGGATGTTTTTTTTAATAAATATATCAATGTTTGTTTTTTTTAATATCAAACCACATAGTTTTTAACTCTTTAAATAAATAAAAATATTTTTTAATTTTACCATAATTTTTCTTATAAATATTATAATTAAACATATTATCGTGTTTAAAAAAATTAATACTACGTAAATTATTCAATCCAATGACACTAATTTGGCTGCAAATCAAACTTGCTAAAACAACCAATAATTTAATATATTTACAAAATTAAGTAGTGTCGTTCTTGAAACACTCTTTAATTAATATACTTTTTATTTTCTATGGAATATATTATCACTTCAATATTATAAGAATTAATTATCTATAATCACTAATACAAAAAATATTTGTTAAGTCGGATAAATATAGCTTGTTAAGTCGGTTCTGCACCTGACTCAAAATTAGAAATGTAACAAGTCCTTTAAGTCGGACTTTGGATCCGATTTAAGAAAGTATGATTTAAGTCGGTGTAACGCTAAACCGATCTAACAAATATATCTCTAAATTTAGTTAGCAAAATTTATCCAAACAAACTATCACTTCAAAACTAAAATATTAAATTTTGTCACCAAACCAAATATTATTTTACATGAAAATATTTTTGTTAAGTGAGGAAGTGACCTTCAAAGGGTAACTTTTAAAGGCTTAGCAAATTCAGTAAACTTGGTTTCTTCAAGAGCTTTGAAAATATCTTCAACCATAATAATTTGTCTCTTGGAATCCTTTATTGATGTCATTATCCCTGCATGAAGGAAAAACACTATTCACTGTGCCACAACAAGTGGATAGTTTTGGGAAGTTCCTCCACCCTCGCCATTTAATAAATAATTTTTTTCTCGTGACAAATATTTATGAAAAATTTTGTATTTTCTTTATTTTGTATTAATCAATGATAAATATTTTTAACATAATCAGAAAATGTTGAAAATACAATTGAAAATTATAAATATTTTTAATGCATTAGTAGTTGAAATAACACTATATTTAAAATGTCAAAAAATGAATTAGATGTCATAACTTTAAAATAATATAAAAATTATTCGGTCATTAATTTGTTAAAAAAAACTCTTTTAAATATATATTAAACTCAAATTAATATATTATAATTATTACTTTTTATTTTAAAATTATAAAAAATACTAAATTTAATTAAAGAACTAGTGAGAAATATTTTGTATATATATGAAATATATACTTAAAAAACCTTTTGAGTGATTTGTTTTTAGAAATACAATTTGAATAAAACTGAAGTGTAGAAAAAATTGGTAGAATTAGAGTTTTGACTTAATAAATTATGTATAATTTAAAAAATTCAATAAACTTATAATTACCAATATATTATTGATTTTTTTTATAATTAATAATGAAAATATAAACTAACTTATATTGAATATTTTAAATTTAATCTATATTATTTGTCTATTTATCATCATTTTAAGTAAAATATAACTCAAACAATTTAACAATGTTTTATAAAGGTAGACCTTTCTCGGTGCAACACCAGTGACTCTAAATTTTAAGAGGTTCAATTTTTTTCAATTAAAAAATAAATAGATTTTAAATTTAATTTTTCAAAAATACATGTAAAATCATAATTTATTTTTAAGTATTTGTTATTTTATATACATTTTTAAAAAACAGGTATAAAATTATATTTTTTAGAAATTATATGTTTTTTTTTAATTTAACTCTGTTTTATAAATAAGAACAGGGTCTCCGAATTAATTGGGCCGACCCTGTCTAGACTAAACATATTCATATATATATATATATATATATATATATATATATATATATATATATATATATATATATATATATATATATATATATATATATATATATATATATATATATATATATATATATATATATATATATATATATATATATATATTAGTATTAAAAAGTTAAGAAATAAAGTTTAAGTAATACGAAAAAATTGAGTTTCACATCAATGAGTAATTCATAAACATGAAAAAATTAATAACATGTTGTTAGTGAAAGTTAAAAAAAAACTATTATTTAATTACCTAAATATTGGAAACAAATTAAAAGTATGCCACAACAAGAATACTTTCTCTTTACAACAAGAATACTGCCTCCGTTAACTTATAGTCTATAAATATAGTGTCATCACTTTCTCTTTACAATATACTCCTTCTTTCCTCTGTTAACAAAAATACTCTCTCTTTACAATCCACTTCCTCTGTTAACAAAAATTAGAGTTTTCACTTCCTTTGTTGCTATGAAAAAGGTCACATATTTTCATCTTCTTTTCATCTTCTTCATTTGTTTCTTTGTGACAACCAACTCCTTACCTCTTCCATGGTTGAGTCCATTTTCTAAATGGAAAACAACCTTGTACCAACAACCCCCTACGAATCCAGATATCAAAACATTTTATTATGAACAAGTGATAGACCACTTTAATCAAGTACCAAATAGTTATGTAACTTTTAAACAAAGGTACTTTGTTAATTTCAAGTATTGGGGTGGTGCTAACTCTAGCTCCCCAATATTTGCTTATTTTGGTGATGAATTTGAGTTGATGGTGGATCCTGAAGATTTTTTGACAGACAATGCGGGTTCCTTTAAGGCTTTACTTGTGTACATAGAGGTACTAAAGAGAACTTCTTTAATATTCAATCTATAAACTAATTTTTTTTTTTTTTGTTTTTATTCTGTTGATATTTATAATTTTCTTCTCAGCACCGCTTCTATGGAAAATCAATTCCATTTGGATCAATTGAAGAAGCGTATAAGAATACAAGTACAATGGGTTATTTCAACTCAGCTCAGACCCTTGCCGATTATGCAGATGTGCTGTTGTATTTAAAAAACACATTACACGCCCAAGAGTCTCCGGTGATTGTGATGGGAGGTTCATACGGGGGAAGTTAGTTTCGAAAACTCTTTTGCTTTTAATTCTTTCATTCTGTGTAACAAGCATTTTTATAGGAAAAAGGAAAATATATTAATGTAACAAACTATAAATCAGCTTATTATGTGGATTATGCAGTAAGTGGAAATGAACAAATAACTTAGAATTTCTGACTTGTGTAATTAGACTAACTATTGTTAACAAAGTCTTTATAGTGTTGTCTTAGCTAATGCTATGTATTTGTTAATTATGCAGTGCTTGCTGCATGGTTTCGCCTTAAATATCCACATGTGGCCGTCGGTGCCTTGGCGTCATCAGCTCCCATACTCTACTTCGACAATATAATTCCAGAGAATGCATACTTCGATGTTTTTACCAGAGATTTTGAAGTAAATCACTGCACTTTATTTATAATTATTTGATTAGATTTGATTTATCAAAAACAATTGATCAAGATGATTTGGTTTGATGATAAATTAATTAATTGTATGCAGGAAATCAGTGAAACATGCTCAAAGTTTATATTAAATTCTTGGTATGAGATAGACAAAGTTGCCTCTCAGCCAAATGGTCTTTCGATTTTGAGCCAAAAATTCAACACTTGCTAGTAAAATGAACAATTCTTATCTATTTCCTTTTCATTTGTTGTTGTTTAAACTATTATTTAAATGCAAGTTAGTTTTATACATATTTCTACATTTTGCAGTCCATTGGAAAACACAAAAGAGTTGAAAGAATATTTGGAAAACTTTTATAGCATAGCAGTTCATTTAAGCTATCCTCTAGTTGAGACTATATGTAACGTCATTGATGGAGCGGCCTTTGGAACCGATGTTCTCAGTAGAATAAATGGAATTACTTATCTTTTTGAACCAAACGACACATGCAAAGTTAATCTAAATAAATATGCTAAAAATACATTTCCCATTTGGGACAGGGGTTGGAAATGGCAGGTAGCTGCATTTAAATAATTATTGGATGCTTTTTCATATTATTTCATGCACATGTAGCTCATTAATTTAAAAATAATATGATTTATTATATATTCAGACATGCAGTGAAATGGTGATGCCCATTGCCAAAGGAAATTCTTCCATGTTTCAACCTGAACCCTTCAACTTCCACAAATTTGCTAAACAATGTAAGAAAGATTTTGGTGTCATTCCTCGCCCTCACTGGATCACGACGTATTATGGAGGCCGCGTAAGTAGTTATATAACCGTTAGGTGTCAATTCAATAACAAAGAATTAATTCTTCATTTTGATTAATGGCAGAATATCAAATTGGTACTGCAAAAGTTTGGAAGCAACATTATTTTCTCCAATGGATTAAAAGATCCATATAGTAGTGGCGGGTAAATACGTAAAATCTAAATCTAAATTCATTCATCTTAATTATTTTAGGACTAACTTCATGTGGGTTTTATGTACTTCAGGGTTCTGAAGAATTTATCAGATAGTATTATTGCCCTTACAACAGTTAATGGTGGGATGCAATATTATTGTAGTCAAATTATGAGCAACTAATTTTTATCTTAATGTAAATCAATTAATTATATTATAAATGTTGATTTTTCAGGAACTCATGTCATGGATATGTCAGGTGCAAATGAATATGATCCAGATTGGTTGGTTGACCAGCGTAGAAAAGAGGTGAAGATTATCAAAGGATGGCTCAACCAATATTACGTTGAATTGTCAATGTTCCAGATGCAGTGATATAACATGGGCGTGAGTGTTAGAAATATAGCTTGTAATTTGTGACTACTCTTGTTCACTGTTGGCAATGGAAAAATGATTAAATTGCAAATGTCGAATTTCAATTTATGTTCTCTACCCACTTACAATAATTAATTTGTTTGACTAAACATATGGATAAAGTTATGATAAAGTTTGAATCTGCAAGAAAAATTAGTGTTTCATAACATAAGAATTAAATGTGACGCTTATTTTCTCAATTACAGCAACAAGTATCTCATCCCTCTCCCTATCACCAGGTTAATTAGCAACAACAGATTTCGTAATAGCCGTACCCGACATTAGCTTGCTCCCGTGCTTCAAATACAAAAGTGTAACATTAACAAGTCAATAAAACCATGCTTGACAAATAACTAAACGCATGCAGCAAGTGATTGATCATTTGTTTCTACAAAAATTTACAATAAAAATGGAAGTCGGACCATCGGGCATATGTGTAGTCTAAATCACAACCGGCTCATTAAAAACATATGACTTCAAAACCTCCATAGACGTCATTTGCACATAACCAAAAGCCTAGAACAAATCAACATAAGTAACATGGTTTTAAATTGCGGTTGCGGCTGCGGATGCGGTTGCGGTTGCAGTCACTGCGGTTGCGGCTATTGCGGTTGTTGCGATGCGGAATGCGGTCGTTGCGGCGTGAATTCATATTTATGAACATAAAATATGATATTTTATTATTTATTTTCGATTTCACATATCTTCCATTTCCTCTCTAAATTTTCATATATATCTCATTAATAATTCGTCACCCTTTTGAATATAACTAATCCTTTTAAAATATATCTTAAATCTACGATATAATTAAAAAAGAAGGTAGACCAAATAATTTTCGCGAACATTGCATAATCTCTTGCGGCCTGATGCGGCTTGATGCGGCCGATGCGGTGTTATGATGCGGCCGATGCGGTGATATGATGCGGTTTTTTATTGTGATTTGCAATCACACCGCAATTGCGGCCTGATGCGGATGCGGACACTACCGCAACCGCAATATTGCGGCCGCATTAGGTGATGCGGTCCGCAATTTAAAACCATGATAAGTAAAACTAGATACTTGAATATTTCAAATGCAAACTATTAAAAACCCAATTCAACCAAAGAACAACAATACCCCCGATAAATACTTGCAATCATTTCATCAAGCAGTTCATACACAAGCACAAAATTCTTCCTAAAAGAACCTTCATCAAGAACACCGAGGTAATCTTTGATAACTCGTGCGGTTCTTAGCAAAAGTTCCAAACAATAGAAGGCAAAACATAACTCTAGTAGTAGCAACAAACAACAATCCAACAACCTTAACATGGGAGTAGTTCACACCATCTACATTCTATCAAAACAAAATCAAAAACAGTAAAAATAAACCCAGTGCTAGAACTATTTCAACATGATAAATAATTCAACATTATGAAACAAAATACCTACAAAAACAGGTGGAGCTTCACCATCAGTGTCCTCTTTCCAGAACTTGACTTTTCGAAAAAATGTTTCTACACTTCCCTTCTGTACTTCACCACGATCTGCTGTTAAGGGGGTGAAAATTAGCGATGAGTTTTGAAAAATGATGGTGAGAATATGGATTGGAAATGAACAGAGACCGTCATGGATGACGATGTTGTCGCCTCTTTGGGAAAGGACGAAGAACTGAGAAATCATGGTTGTGTTGTTACTGTGTTCTTTCTTTGCAAAAAGGGAATAAAAAATGGAGGCCCCCAAGTTCCCTATCTAATTACTGTTGGATGATTAGAATAAGTCAATTGCAGTGTAATTGGTTTTGAAGTGTTTTTGGAAAACAGCTTATTTGAGAAGCTATTTTGAAAAAGCTGTCAGACTACTCCAAAAAAAAAAAACCAGAAAAATATTTCTGTTTTTAGGCTGTTTTGTTTAGCTTTTGTTTGTTACTTTGTTTAGTGTTAGTAGGCACTATATATACATTTTGTAACATGTTGAATGATTTAATGCCATATGATTTTTTACTCTCTCAGTTAATCTCTATTCTCTCTAAACTTGATCTTTCCCAATTCTCCAATTTCAACAAAATTATCCATCACCTCCATTGATTCACATACAAGGTTTTGTGCTTGTTCCAACATTTGGCATCAAGAGCTTTGGTTACAATAGTATTCCGCTGCAATGTCCGTTTCAAACGACAAGATCCCCACCAATCTTCCCATTCTTGATTCAAAGAACTACAACAAATGGTGCAAACAAATGAAAGTTCTGTTTGGCTACCAAGACGTGCTCGATGTGATTACTACCGGTGTTACCCCTCTTGCTGAAGAGGCTACAGCTGCCCAACAAGCCACTCACAAAGAAGAGAAGAAGAAAGACTACAAGGCTCTCTTCTTGATACATTCTTGCGTCGATGAAGACAACTTCGAAAAGGTTGGTGATTGTGACTCGGCGAAGAAAGCTTGGGATATACTCGAGAAGGCGTATGCGGGAGTTGACAAAGCGAAGGTGGTGAGGTTACAAACTCACAAGAGGCAGTTTGAATTACTTCAAATGGAAGAGAAGGAAACGGTCAACGATTACATAACGCGTGTGACGCGTTTGGTGAATCAAATGAAGGCTTGCGGTGAGTCAGTTTCGGAGGAAAACATTGTGTCGAAGGTGTTGCGTTCTTTAACGGCAAGATTCGACAACATTGTTGTTGCGATTGAAGAATCGAAGGATCTCAAGACCATGACGAAGGATGAACTACAAAGTTCATTGGAGGCTCATGAACAAAGGATGGATGAAAGAGGAAACGATAAGGCAAAAGCGGAAGTGGCTTTACAAGCTCGTTTCAATGAGAAGAATAAGAGATCGAAAGGGAAATGGTCTTCTAGAGATAAGAAGAATTTCCAGAATTTTGGTGAAAAAAATCCACAAAATTCAAGAGGACAGAGAGGAGAAGGAACCTCCAAGGATGGTAGTCAAGGCAACTACAAGCCGCTCGATAAAAGTACCAAGAGATGTTACAATTGTCAAAAGCTTGGACATTTCTCAAGAGATTGTCGTTTCAAGCGCAAGGAGAGTGATGCGGATGAAGCTAAGGTTGCTAGGCAAGAAGTGGATGATGATAACACACTTCTTGTGGTGATTACGGAGGAGAATAATGGCATGGACAGCAGTAGAAAGTTGCTGGATAGCAACTACTGCAGTACCGAAAAAATGCAGAGAACGCATTCGGAGAAAAATGCACTGGTAACGGTTCGAGATGGAGTCCAAGGTAGTGATGAGTGGTACTTGGATTCTGGTTGTTCGACTCATATGACGGGTAGAAAGGATTGGTTCGTGAAGATCAATCAAGCCACGCGAAGTAGAGTGAGATTCGCGGATAACACGACTTTAGTGGCCGATGGTGTCGGTGATGTTTTGATCATGAGAAGGGATGGTGGTCATTCCTTGATCAAAGATGTATTGTATATTCCTGGAATCAAATGTAATCTTTTAAGTATTGGCCAATTGCTTGAAAGAAATTACACGGTTCGCATGGAAAACAAGGTTTTGCGCGTTTTGGACCAAAACGGTGTTTTGATCCTTAAGGCTCCTATGGCTGCCAATAGAACTTTCAAGATTGAGTTGAAAGTTATGGAGCATAGGTGCTTAGCTACTGCTGCAAGTCGTGAGGAATGGTTATGGCACTACCGTCTCGGTCATCTCAACTTTCGTGATCTCGACGCGTTACAAAGACATGGTATGGTGTCCGGGCTGCCAAGGATTAAAATTCCAACTGAACTATGTGAAGAGTGTGTTCACGGGAAGCAACACAAGAGTAATTTCAGCAAGGATGCGGGTCATAGGACCAAACATCACCTTGAGGTGGTGTATTCCGATGTATGCGGACCGATGCAAGTCAACTCCTACGGTGGCAATCGATACTTTGTCACGTTTGTTGATGATTTTAGTAGGAAGTTGTGGATTTACCTCATTAAGAGGAAGGATGAGGTGTTTGAAGTGTTCAAACGGTTTAAGTCAATGGTTGAGCGCCAATGCGGTAAAAGGCTCAAAACTCTCAAAACAGACGGTGGTGGTGAATTCACATCCGGTGAGTTTATGAGCTATTGCAATGATGAGGGGATAATCCGTGAGGTGGTGCCTCCCTACACTCCACAACAAAATCGCATTGCGGAGAGAAAAAATTGGACAATCATGAACATGGTACGAACCATGTTAAAAGGCAAAAATTTACCGAAAGAGCTTTGGGGTGAAGCGGTATCTACAGCTGCCTATTTGTTGAATAGGTGTCCGACAAAGAAGCTGGAAAAGATAACTCCAGAAGAGGTATGGTCCGGATTCAAACCGAGTTTGAGTCACTTGCGTGTTTTCGGTTCGGTTGTGTTTCGACACATTCCGGGACAGCTTAGAAAGAAGCTTGATGATAAGGGTGAGAAGTTGTTACTTGTTGGATATCATCCTACCGGAGGCTACAAATTGTTTGATATTAGTAGCAAGAGGATTGTGGTAAGTCGGGACGTGATTGTGGACGAAATCCGGACGTTTGACAGCAAAATTTCTGCTGTTTCTGTACAGGAAATCGATTTACCAAATGAGGTAATTGATTTCCAGCCTGTGACAGAGCCCCGTGGTGCTGCTGGAAGTCAAAATTCAGGCCCAGAAATCGATTACCTGGGAGGAAATTTGAATTTCCAGCCTACTAATGATCCTGGACAGCAACCATTCGCAACGGAGGATAGTGAAACGAATAGACGACCAACGAGGCAGAGAGGTATGCCTCAAAGACTCCGAGATTGTGAGGTATTCCGTGATAGCGAGATCAATCATGATGATGATCTCATCCATTTCGCTTTAATGGCCGAATCCGAACCGGTGAATACGGAGGAGGCATTAAGCGATCCAAAATGGATGAATGCAATGAAGGAAGAGCTTGAATCAATTGAGAAAAACAATACTTGGATGTTGGTTGACTTACCGAAAGGAAAAAAGGCAATTGGTGTGAAGTGGGTCTTCAAGGTGAAAGCGAATCCGAAAGGTGAAATAATCAAGCATAAAGCTCGATTAGTTGCAAAGGGATTTTTGCAAAAGGAAGGGATAGATTTTGATGAGGTGTTTGCACCGGTAGCAAGGCATGAAACCATCCGGTTAGTTGTTGCGATAGCTAACAACAACAGCTGGCCGTTATATCAAATAGACGTCAAATCGGCATTTTTGAATGGTCCACTTGATGAGGAGGTCTATGTTGGACAGCCACCTGGGTTTTTTATTCAAAATCAAGAGGCAAGGGTCTACAAGTTAAGGAAGGCACTCTATGGTTTGAAACAAGCTCCAAGAGCTTGGAACAAACGCATAGATGGTTTTCTTATAGACATTGGTTTCAAGAAGTGCGTATCCGAACATGGTGTTTATGTGAAGTCGGATGCAAGCGAAGGAGTAATCATACTTTGTCTCTATGTGGACGATTTATTGATTACGGGCAGCTGTGAAAGTTATATTTCAAAGTTCAAAGAAGAGCTTATGAGGGAGTTTGAAATGAGTGATCTTGGCACAATGAAATACTTCTTAGGCATAGAGTTCCAAAAGACAAAGTTGGGGCTGCTCATGCATCAAAAGAGGTATGCAATGGAGATCTTGAAGAGGTGTGATATGGAGCATTGCAATGCTGCCACAACACCAGCCGAGGCACGTTTACAGCTGTCCAATAGTGAAGATGAGCAAGATGTGGATCCTACTCAATACCGGAGATTGATAGGATCATTGCGTTACTTGTGCAATACGCGGCCAGATTTAGCGTTTAGTGTCGGTATTGCAAGTAGGTTCATGGAGAGGCCGAAGGTATCACACTTGGCAGCGGTTAAGAGGATCCTTAGATATGTGAAAGGTACTCTTGGCTGTGGGATTTTATTTCCTGCAAGTGACATGGGCAAAAGTTGCGAATTACTCGGATACACCGACTCCAATTGGTGCGGAGATAAGGACGATCGGAAATCAACGGCCGGTTATGTTTTTATGTTCGGAGGAGCACCAATCTCTTGGTGTTCTAAAAAGGAGCCGGTGGTTGCTCTCTCTTCTTGTGAGGCGGAGTATATCGCAGCTTCGTTATGTGCATGCCAAGCTGTGTGGCTAGTGAACCTGCTGCGTGAGTTGGACAGCAACACGAGAGGAGCTGTTCTGCTGTTGGTGGACAATGTTTCAGCCATCAACCTTGCTAAGAATCCCATAGCACATGGGAGGAGCAAGCATATTGAGATGAGATTCCACTACTTGAGAGATTTAGTAAGTTCTGGACAGTTATGCTTGAGCCACTGCAGAAGTGAAGAACAGGTCGCAGACTTGTTGACGAAAGCGGTTACAAATGATGTTTTCAAGCGACTCGTGGTGAGGTTGGGCATGAAGAACATTGAGCATTTGACTTAAGGTGGTGTGTTGGATGATTATAATAAGTCAATTGCAGTGTAATTGGTTTTGAAGTGTTTTTGGAAAACAGCTTATTTGAGAAGCTATTTTGAAAAAGCTGTCAGACTACTCCAAAAAAAAAAACCAGAAAAATATTTCTGTTTTTAGGCTGTTTTGTTTAGCTTTTGTTTGTTACTTTGTTTAGTGTTAGTAGGCA
Organism: Vicia villosa; assembly: GCF_029867415.1. NCBI lineage: Eukaryota > Viridiplantae > Streptophyta > Magnoliopsida > Fabales > Fabaceae > Vicia > Vicia villosa. The sequence continues at coordinate 156,135 of NW_026705337.1, forward strand.
CTATATATACATTTTGTAACATGTTGAATGATTTAATGCCATATGATTTTTTACTCTCTCAGTTAATCTCTATTCTCTCTAAACTTGATCTTTCCCAATTCTCCAATTTCAACAAAATTATCCATCACCTCCATTGATTCACATACAAGGTTTTGTGCTTGTTCCAACAATTACGCTCTATGTCAAAATGGAAAACTGAAATTCGTCTAGGAGAAAGTTCATACATATTTTCACCTCCAACCTATCACAAAATAGTCATACTTGTAAGGAACTAGACAAGGTACAACAACAAGAAGCTTTTTTTGTAGTGAATGAGATTAACTATACGGATCTAACACGAAATTGCTTCAATGAACCTAAAATAATGTGCATTCCTATCTCCATCATTAAACTACTTAATTCTTACCTTGTTCCTTAAAAATTATCCTGTATTTACAATGATTTATCTAACAGAAGTTGAGTTTTTTTCCTATAACCGAAGATAATCATTGTAATGTGCACCACTAATCAAACTTTGTGTCCTGTTAGCTTGACCAGTATCTTGAGTAACTTTTGTTGGGGTTTTCTTGAAAATATACATGTTGAAAAAATCTCACATCGCTTAATTTTGTGAAGGAAGAAGGAGTTAAAGGAAGTGGGAATCCAAGGCAATATATAAGATTCAAGTTATTCGTACAAGATGCACCTTTAATCTTGTATTTGACTTTCTTTATTTTCTTATGCTCTTGTGTCAGAGTGTTGTGAGATGTAGTTAAATATTTGTTTTGGAGTGTGTGGGTGTACTGGGGGCCTGGGGTATTTAAGGGTATATTATGTGGTGTAACAATTTTTACATAGTGTTATTTTATGGTTGTCTGTTGACAACAGTCGTGGTTTTTTCTCCAGTTTTTGGAGTTTCCACGTTTTGTTGTTATTTTGTTCCTCTTTTTTCTCTATGTTTGTTATTTTTACAACAAGTGCAATCAGAGCTTTTGGTTTGATTCGGGGATAGGAGTTCTTAGTATGCTCTGTGGTTGTAGCTTTGTCTGATCTTCCACATCAAAAAAAGAAGAGTGATGTTGTGAAAGAGTTGTTGAGCTGTAGTCATAAGTTCTGCTGTGCATTTTGGTTTAGAGAAAATTGATGGAAGAATTATTTTTTACTTGTAGAAAGTTCAAGTCAAAGATGTGTTGATACAATTAAGATTACATAAGGGGCAAGATTATGTCATTGGTTAAAGAGCTTCCTGCCAACAAGGAAGTTACACCATAAAGTTTCAACATGGTTTTCGAAATGTGAAATTCTTGGAATGGTTTAACTTCCAGTGGAATTTATTCTTCATGATTAAGTATATGATTGTCGGTGATGACAATGAAATTTGATGTATTATTTTCAATCAAGGTGGAGATTGTTGAGATTGGTTGAAAATATACATGTGAATACTCTTTATGGTGTAGTATGATTGTCGGTGAAGACAATGAAAGCATATGTACTATATTCAATCAAGGTGGAGATTGTTGGGGTTTGCTTAAAAATATACATGTAGAAGAAGTCCCACATCGCTTAATTTTATGAAGGAAGAAGGAGTTCAAGGCAATATATAGGATTAAAATTCTTCTAAGTCCCACAACGCTTATTTTAGTGATTGAAGTGGGAATCCAAGGCTATATATAGATTCAAGTTCTTCATTACAAGATGCACCAGTCAAAAGCACTTTAAGCTTGTATTTGACTTTCTTTATTCTCTTATGTTATTGTGTTAGAGTGTTGTGAGATGTAGTTAAATATTTCTTTCGGAGGGTGTGGGTAAACTGGGGGTCTAGGGTATTTGAGGGTATATTATGTGTTGTAACGACATTCATATAGTGTTATTCTTTGGTTGTCTATTGACAACGTCGTGGTTTTTTCACCGGTTTTTGGAGTTTCCACGTTAATATCTTGTGCTGTTATTTTGTTCCTCTTTTTTCTCTATGTTTGTTATTTTCCCAACAACTTTAAGATGAATAATGCATACACTAACACAAAATAGGCCTTTTAACTCGGTTACAAAAATAGGTTTTGCATCGGTTACCCAAACGAGGTAACGAAGGGCGTCATGAATGGTCTTGAGGTCTTATCTAAGTTTTAAAACAACCAACAGGTAAGGTGTAAAGGTCATTAGTTTGATCCTTTTTGTATATCCTTTTTGGAATTCCTAAAATGGAAAAACACATTTTCCCTCGATATTTACTATCAACCGATAAGTATAAGACTATTTCTCCTCGGTTTAGAAACAAAACCCATGAGTATAACACATTTGAGTTTTTTAAATCTAATTTGAATTGCTTAATTCCCTAAACCCTAACTGCACATGTAACAAATCAAAATTGGTTAAAAAAATAATTATATGAACAACAATGTTATATTTGAATAACAACTTACACTAATGAGTGATTTTGAAGCATCTTGTAACTCATCATTCGTCTCACGTTCTTTCATTCTTAAAATATTTTTAATGTTTCATGTTATTTATTCAACACTTCCTTTTTACTAATTCATTTTTGAAAGCATAAAATTTGATGCTTCCATCAATGAATAAATGTGAAAGAAAGTCGACCAAAAACTTGAAGTATTGGAGAGATTTTAACCATAAAAGAGCATTAGATTAACGATGAGTTGGAGAATGCTAGAAAATCATTAATCAATGTAAGATTTGTTTCTAATAAAACATAATTTGTTATATGATTATTTCCAAAATCAATTTAATAGGTTATATGTTCAAAGAGGGGTTAGTGAAACAAATAATCGATATTAGATATAATAAATTCAACTCGACATAACAAGATTGAAGTTGCACAAAGAATCAAAAAAATAAATAAACAGAAACTCAATATCAATAACAATCTAAAACTCAAACTAAATAACAACTAAAATACAACATATACATTTGTCATAATTTTGAATAGTAAAACAACTATACAACAACAACATTAAAATAAACAACAACATTAAAATAAATAGCAACATTAACAACGAGTCACAACAACAAAAATATTAACAACAAGATAAAATTTATAACATAAATTTTTTAAAACAACAACAACAAGATAAAACCTCTAGGATTTCAAATATCTCAACAATAACAATAATATGAGTAATGATGTTAGACGTACCAAATCTATGAAGAAGAAGTGAAAGAAAATGATTTGGATTTCTGAAGAATAAACGAGAGTCCTAAACACATATCATCTTTGTATTGATGATAATATTTTTTTAGGAGTTTCGTTGTTTATTAGGGCTCTCTTGTGGGTTTTTTTGTTAATGGCTCTTCGTTAGGGTTATGTTTGTGTTGCTTAGAAAAGTGAAATTGAATGCTATATATATATATATATATATATATATATATATATATATATATATATATATATATATATATATATATATATATATATGAAAAAAACTGAGATGAAAAGTGGCGTATATTCATATTAAAATAAATAATGTTTACAATGAACTAATTTATCCCCCCAGTTTTAAGAAAAATCGACAAAATAAAAATAAAATATTCAAAAAGGCACTACTTTAATGAAATAAAAATTTAATCTGAAATTGTTGAGATTCGAAACATGTATACTTAATTAGATCACCCCTCGATTTTCATATTAATCTAACAGAATAAATTTTTATAAATATTTTTTAAAATAAACATAGCACATTAAAAAAGTATACCTCAATTTTTTGTTATGTGAAATGAAATCTTTGTCATAAAAACTAATATTTCTAGTAGTGATACTACCTCTTTGTTCTCTTTGTATACGAAAATTCCTTTGCTTGCGTGGACATTACACAATGAGCTATTTTCAACAAGGAATAATTTACTCGTGTGGACTTTTATTCGCGTATCATTATCTATTCTTTTTAGCCGTATTTTCATGGATGAAGCTAGTAGGATCTTAACGTGCACCAAAGTATGGAGGATGGTCTGATCTATCATTAGAAGCAAACAACTTTAGTGTACTGGGTATTGAAACGTTTTATTGAAAATGACTAATAATTGTTTCTCAGTGGCCACTACCATAGACTAGGTAAGGTTGGTATGGATAGGTTTTCTCAAACAAGAAAAAGAAAGGAAACATAATAAAAGCAATATGAATAATAAAGAACATTGATGTCTTTAAAGATGTAAAGCAAAATAATACTCCTAGTAGTCTAGTTAATTACTGATTACATAAAGCAGATAAATTGTTATTTTATCTTCAATCTATTCGCACTTTAATTATTTTTATTTTAATAAAACTTTTCATTAGCTAAGGCATGTGAGTAATCTTTTATTACTATTATTACTATTATTTGATGAAAATTTCTTTATCAACCCCATGTCTTCTTGGTCACCTCTGGTGAAAAACCCAAACTACCCCTAACTTCGGAAATGCATTTCCGAAATGCAAGAAAAAGGTGTTTTCGGAGATGCATCTCCGAAAGCGCCTTTTTTTTTTGAAAAAATTGCCTTATTTCGGAAGTTCATTTCCGAAAACAGCATTTCGGAAGTTCATTTCCGAAATACTGCGCGTTTTGCAGATTAAGCAAAACAACCCCCTCCCCCTAATCATTTACCCTAATCATTTACCCAAACTCAAACTCTCTGCAAAAATTCTGCAAAAGCAAGTGTGAAGTAGCCAAACTCTTCTTCCAAACTCAACCAAACTCATCATCAAACACTAATTGGTAAGTTTCTCATTGTTTTTTCAAGTTTTAGATCCATTTGAATAAACTCTATTAGGGTGTTTAGAAACTGAAAAAATCACATTAAGATAGGTTATTACTGATATTAGGATGTTTAGTAGGCATAAAAATAGTTTTGGTTTAGGTTTTTGGGGTCTGCCATTGGAGGTTGCAGAGAAGTTCTGCGCAGGGGTGTTTCGGAAGTTCATTTCCGAAAACACCTTCATCCCAGTTTTCGGAAATGAACTTCCGAACTGTATCAGAAGTGCATTTTTTTTGTTTTTTCATTTGTCTCGCATATTAATCGATTTCGATTGTTTACAGGACATATCAGGCAACCAACCATCACGCATCAGACAGGGTAGGGAGACCCAGACTACGTCGGCTAGACGCGAGCGGGCGGCGGCGCAGCTGGCGTCGACATAGGGACGGGGGCAGGGCCGGGGACGACGCGTGCGAGTTCCCGTGGACGACGAAGAGGGTACATCTGCTTCAGGATCTAGGAGTCGGCTGGCTCGGGTATCTTCTTCCCGCCAGCGAGAGGAGGAGGATGAGGAGGAGGTGGCGCCAGTGCCCTACCACGAGCCGGAGGGGGTACCGGATGTTGACCCTCCAGCCGGGGAGGAGGATGAGCAGGAGGACAGCTATCCGGGAGGGCCCATTGACACTTTCGTGCTGATTCACTACCACGATCACGTCGCTCGGCGTATCAGGGAGGGAGAGGTATTTTTTATAAATTAACCGTTTATTTGTCACCATTTTTTATAATTTAACCGTTTATTTGTCGCTTACTTAATATATGCCGCTTATTTGTTTTTTTTGTAACAGGAGAGAGAGCTGTTGAAAATGGTGAACCACGCCCGGAAGATCTTCAGTCTGTTTAAACCAGCAGCTGAGTGGTTTAACGACCATGTGCGAGGTTCAGGGCTTAGCGGGCTCTGCATGACGGGGTACACCACCATCAGCACCGGCATGCAGGGGGCATTTGTGGAGAGCTGGCACAAGGAGACGTCCTCTTTCCACTTGCCGATTGGGGAGATGACGATCACCTTGCATGACGTGCAGTGTCTTCTCCACCTGCCGATTAGGGGGCCGCTGTTGCACCACTCCCGGATCCAGAGGGTCGAGGCCATTGAGTGGATGACGCTCTATTTGGGCATGGAGCACGAGGTTGCTCACTTTGAGTGCGTCACGACATCTGGGCCTCATATCCGGTTCACCACACTGAGCGCTTATTTTGAGCACCACCTGGACGCGGCGGCCGAGGCTGAGGAGGCGGGTGACGAGCTATTCACACAGTATCACCGCGGCTGCGCTCTCCGGTGCTGGTACATGCATGTGGTAGGCGCTGCATGCTTTGTGGACAAGAGTGCAAGGTACGTCGACGTGACCTACCTCCGCTACTTCATGGACCTGGATACCGTTCACCAGTGGAACTGGGGGGCAGCTACTCTGGCATACCTCTACCAGAAGCTGAATGAGGCCTCCAACTGGAGGACGAGGCAGTTGGTCGGATCCTGCACACTACTTACGGTACGTTTTATTTTAATACATTATCGTATTTATTTATTTATTTATGTTTCGTATTTATTTTTAATACATTATCGTGTTTCTGTTTCAGAGCTGGATCATCTCCCACTTCTCCCGCATCCATAGCTTTCACATCGATCCTGTGTACGTGGACGCCATGCCCAGGGCCGCCAGATACGTTCTCCAGAGGGGGAACGATGCGATGGGACCATACCGTGGATACCTGGACCGTACGATGCACGACGACGTCACCTGGAGGCCGTTCAGCGACTATGCTCAGATTGTCCCTTTTGACGGTATTGCTCTATATTCAGGCTGGCTGGCATGCGGGACTACCATCATGGTCCGGTATCTCCCTGAGCGGTGCATGCGTCAGTTCGGATTCATGCAGCGGATACCCAGGTCACCCTTTGAGGCTGCTCCCGACACAGTGACCCGAGTGCAGCTCACTGCCATATGGGAGGACTGGCAGTATCATGTGGTACCGCAGGAGTACCGTCTCACTCGGGTCACACAGGACTGGCACAGTGAGGAGGGATACGTCACATGGTTCTATCGGGTGTCACATCCTCTGCTGAGACCCGATGTTCCCGGCGCTCCTAGGCCAGCACACGAGGAGATCCTGAAGAACCAGCAGTCCGAGGATGACCACGCCATTGATCTCATGCCGATCTGCCAGCGTATAGAGATGCTTGGGCGGGACGCGTTGGATCGAGGTGTCGTTCAGCAGGGCGGTCCAGAGGCTGTGGCTGTGATGGAGATGATCGTCACTGATGCGGGCCGTGCGGCGGGGTACAGGCGGCTGAGGAGGGCCCAGGGTGAGAGGGTTAGGCACACCCAGTAGTGGACGGGTTTATTTATTTTTTGATTTCGGATTGTATCTTTCGCACAGTATTATTATTATTTTCGGCTTGTATATATTATTTGGATTTGATTTATCATATTAGTATTTTCAGTTTATCTGTTGCTTATTTTATTTGGCGTTTGCGTTTAATTAAAATGCGAGACTGTTAAGAAAAAACATAAAAAAAAACACAGTTTCTGCATAATTCGGAAGTTCATTTCCGAAGACACCCCCCATGAGGTGTTTTCGGAAGTTCATCTCCGAAGACACCCCCCATGAGGTGTTTTCGGAGATGCACTTCCGTATTGTGGAAATTTAAAAAAAAAAAACGCTTCGGAAGTTCATTTCCGAAGTAGGGGTATTTTGGGATTTTCGCTGGGGGTGACCCCCATAGGGAGGTGGCTAAAGAAATTTTCTTATTTGATTTGAATTTGAATTTGAATTTCAAAATTTTAAATACATAATTTTATTCTTTAGTAAAAAAAAATTCAAAAAATATATTAAATTGTGGGGTGAGAAGAATAGGGTTCTTGAATCAGTCTGGTAAGGTGGATATGTGCTTTCTTCAAGAAACAAAGCTGGCTGTCTTTGATTCCAAAATGGCAGAAGAATTGTGGGGTGAGAAGGATGTGGAGTTGTCCCATAGCGTGTCCAAGGGTGCTTCGGGTGGGCTGGTTATTCTGTGGAGAAAAAGTTCTTTTTCAATATTACAAAGCTTCAGAGAGGAGGGATTTGTGGGGGTGAAGGTTCTTTGGAAAGGAGTAGTCCACAATTTTGTTAGTGTTTATGCCCCGTGCAATTTAGCGGGTAGGAGGGTGGAGAGTTCAAAATTACTGGGGATGAAAAGACTAGAAACGGGGGAGGAATGGTGTATAGCTGGTGACTTTAATTCAGTGTTGTCCACGGAGGAGACAATTGGAAGGAGTGATGATATGGGGAAGGGAGTGCGAGGAGTTCGGTTGTTTCGTAGATGATTTGGAGCTGGTGGATCTGCCCTATGTCAGGGGGAGGTTTACCTAGTTCAGTGGTAACGGTAAAACTATGTCTAGGCTCAATCGATTCCTACTATCGGAAAATTTGGTGTCAGATTGGAAAGTGGAGTGCCAAAGGGTAGGGAAAAAGGAGCTTTCATTTCCTGGTGTGGTTGAAGTCCAAAGGTTGTGATTGGGGGCCTAAGTCGTTCAGGTTCAATAACAGTTGGTTCAAGTATGAAAAATTCAGACAATTTATGGAGAAGGTGTAGAAGTTGTCAAAGATTGAGGGCAGGGGGGATTTTCGGTTATATGAGAAAGTGAAAAGATTGAAAGTTAGCTTGAGGAATTGGAATAGAGAGGTCTTTGGTTGGATCGACTTAAAAGTGGATGAGAGTATTAATGTTATGAATTATTTGGACCTGTTCCTAGAAGATAACGCGGGCGGAGACGTAGCGAAGGAGGTAGAAGATAGAAGGATAACGAGTGACGAGATTTGGAAAAACATTAAGCTGAAGGAGTGTATGCTAAGGTTGAAGTCTGGGAAAAGGTGCCTTAAAGAAGGTGATCATAATACGAGGTTTTTCCACAGTGCTCTTAATGAAAGGGCGGGGAGGAATGCTATTAGTATGGTCCAGATTTCAAGTGGAATGGGGGAAGGAGTGGATGATGTGAAAAAGGAAATCAAGAAGCATTTTGAGGAGTTTTTCAAGGAGTCTAATTCAGTTAGACCGATACCTGAAGGAATAGAGTTCAAATATTTAAATGATAGTGATATGAGATATTTGGAGATTCCGTTCACGGTGGAGGAGGTTAAAGACGCGATTTGGAGATGTGATGGTAACAAAAACCCCAATCCGGATGGTTTTACGTTGGAGTTCTTTAAGAAGAATTAGGATTTGGTGAAGGAGGATGTTATGAGATTGTTTAGTGATTTCTACACGAAGCCGAAGTTGACGAAGGTCTATACCTCCTCCTTCATCACTCTAATCCCTATGGTGGCAAGCCCGAAACTATTATCGTAGTACCATCCGATATGTTTAGTGGGAACCCTCTACAAAATTCTTTCAAAGGTGTTAGCAGCAAGGTTAGAGGGAGTGATTAGGAAGCTGGTGTCTGTCAAACAATCGGCCTTTATCCACAAAAGGAATATTATGGATGGAGTTATTATGGTGAGTGAGGTTATTGATCTGGCCAAGAGAGAGCATATAAGCTGTTTGGTTATGAAAGTAGACTACGAGAAAGCATACGATAGTGTCAGTTGGAATTATTTGCGGTACTTGATGACTAGGATGGGATTTGGTGATAAATGGATCAAACGGTTAGAGGCTATTGTGTGTGTTAGCTCATTGGAAGTCATCGTGAATGGTAGCACTACAGACGATTTTACAGTGGAGAGGGGTTTATGGCAAGGTGACCTAATTTCGCCATTTTTGTTTGTTATAGTGATGGAAGGGTTGACTAGATTAATGGAGAAAGCGGTGGTTATGGGGACTTATCTGGGGTATAGCTTCGGAGATCAAGACTCGGTTGATATCCTCCCATTCATCGATGACACCATTATATTCGGGGAAGATGGGGATGACAATTTATGGAGTTTGAAAGCTATCTTGAGAGGACTTGAGCTTATGTCTGGTTTGAAAGTGAATTTTTGTAAGAGCAACATCTACTGTATTAACATTCGTGAGAGGTTGATGGTGTATGTGTCTACTTTCTTAGCTTACAGAGTTGGATCCATGTCGTTTAAATACTTGGGAGTGTGGTCTGGTGGCAGCCCTAGAAAGGCTATTATGTGGAAGGAGGTGGTTTGAAACGTTAAAAGAAGACTATCGAGGTGGAGAGGAAAGGTTCCTATCCTTAGGGCGCAGAGTGGTTCTAATCAACTCGGTGCTTAACTTGATTCCGTTGTATTCATTATTAATCTATAGATCCCCGAAGAAGGTAATCAAAGACATTAGAAGTATCCAAAGTAGATTTTTATGGAGAGGGGAGGAAGGAAAGAGATGTACCGACTGGATAAGCTGGAAAAATGTGTGCAAAGAAAAAGCTGAGTGGGGCTGCGAATTAGAAACGTCGATTGTATGAATGTTTCGTTGTTGATGAAGTGGAAATGGAGAATTGTTTCGGAGGACCAAGCCGTGTGGAATAATTTGTTAAGCTACATGTACAATTTCCCAACAGCGAAGATGTTTGCAAACCATGTGAAGGTGATCTCAAAGACGGATTCAATATGGTGGAGAGATCTGATTTTGATCAATGACACTATCGGTTCTTGTGGCGTGTCTTTTTCTGATTTGGTTGCTTGCAAGGTTAGCAACAGAGAAAAAACGTCCTTCTGGTTAAGTAAATGGGCTGGAAACCAGAATTTGTCAGAAGCTTTCCGAGAATTATACGCGGAGGCAATAAATCAGTTCATGACGGTGGCAGAGGCGGGAGAGTGGGAGCATGGTGATTGGGGCTGGAAGAGCGACAATCGGTTTCTAAATTCTGATAATTCCCTGCTGTTTTTTAAAAATGAATTGCTTCAGCTTATTATTGAACACGGATCCAATAGCGGGATTCTCGGTGAGATCTTGTGCTGCTGTTTTGTGAAACAGTACATGGACGGAGGGGCTGGACCTAACGGTTAAGGAGGCGTTAGCTTTCATGTGGAGCTTGATTGTCCCTTCAAATGTTAAGATGTATGGATGGAGATATATGCTCAAAAGACTCCCAACAAGAGATCAGTTATGGAAAAGAGGTATATTGGTGAATGTTAGCGAGAAATGTTGTGTGTTTTGTTTTCAAGAAGAAGGGAACACTAGTCATCTCTTTGACTCGTGCCTAATAACAAGAAGAATTTGGGAAAATGTTGATTATTGGATCGGAGGAGGCATGAATATTACAGTGGAAGAATTGAAGTTATTCTTATATCACAATCATAAGATTAAGGACTCAGATGAAAGATTAACAGCCGGGGTAATTTGGTTAGCTGTGATGTGGAATATTTGGTCGATGAGGAACGCGATAATGTTTAACGGTAATATTTTCAATTGATGATTGTATTACGTCGATCATTTTAGTGTCTTGGAAATGGTTTATGTCTATTAACGTTTTCTCAATTTGCTGTAATTTTCATGTTTGAAAAACTTTGCCTCTTAAATGTATCAAGAGTTGAACTAGAGGATATATTTTACTGCTTGTAATTCTTCCTGCGAAGTTTAAAGAAATCATTACTTATTAAAAATAAATAAATATAAAATAAATAAAAAGTTAGAGAATACTTTTGTTTTTGTCGACAAAGTTAGAGGGAGCGGTCTATCATAGTATGTCACATTTGACTGTGTCTTTGTTGGTCTTGATCAAAACAAACTCTTCATATGCTTTTTAAAATATGCAGTAATTTCACACTGAGTGGAAAATAACCTTGTTTATTTATTTTTTATATTAATTTATACATATATACTAATTTAATTTTTCAAACATTGAGAAGACTTTTAGCTAATGGAATCTGGATATATACTAATTTACCAATCTCTATATGATTAATTATTTTGATTTATAGTACAGAATTTGCGGGTTCCATTTGGTTGTTTCTTATAAGAGACACTCTCCTTTCTTAAGAATGATAGAGATGCCCGTGTAGTTATAATTTTAAACAAAGTGATATGCTTTGAATAATTTAAACAAAATGAAAAGCATCCAATAATTTGAACACACCCTCTAACAATCCAACCCCAAAGCAAAACTAAAACATTTTAAAAACAATGCTAGGAAGCTCCCTATACAACATAAACCATCTACCACAAGAGAACTTCAAAAACATTTTTTATAAATAAAATTTCATAAAAGTTTAAATATTTATTTTCATGTCAAAAGGGTGAAAATATTTCATTTTTACGGAAATAGAAGATAATCAATTTATAACTTATTTTTTATATATTATTTTAACATATTAATCTATAACTTTAAAATTTTAAAATTATAAATAGAATAATTCAAAAATATTCTTAGAAATCCTAGTGACTTACCCGACATTGAGAATAAAGTTTCTGTATTAAATTCCTTAAAATAAGACTTGAGATTGTAATTTGCCTTAATGAATTTGGTCATATTGGTGTATTTGTTTTTAGAATTATGTAAAATTTTCGTTTAAGCTTAAGATATTTAATTTTTTTCTTAATTTTTATTTATTTAACTGGAATCGCTCCCACTCAATTTACTTCATTTTTTAATTTGTTTGTTTTTTAATTCGTTTAAGCTTAATTTTTAAATTTCGTTTAATCTTTTGATATTTAGATTCACATGGTCATACTGGTGTTTTTGTTTTTAGATTAACCATAAACGTTTATATTTTTATATTTTTTTAATATAAAAAAATTAAAAAGAAAATAATTATGAGAGGGAAATTAAAAAAAAGAGGGAAATTTTGGAGGGATATATTTTTTTAGGTTTGGGCCACAGTTTGAAGTGAAAATTATAAGGTCGCGGTTTTTCTTTGCAGCTAAAAATATCTGCAGTTGTCTAACCGTGGCAATTGAAGTAAAGGCCGCAGTTTCATACCCAAGATTCAATATTTTATAACATAATTCTACGCTTTGAAACCCCTGGTCAAATCATATATGTGGCCACAGTTTCTAAGCTGTGGAAAATTTTAGCGTGGCCGTAGGCCAAAAATGTAGTAGTGTGAATAAAACATTTCAAGTGACACAGTTCCTTGAATGTATCGAAGGATTCTTTTCAATGCCTTCCAATGTGTATAGACTGGTTCCTCCATGAAACGACTTCAATTCTGACATTAAGCGAAAGATCTAGCCTTGTACATGTGAGATATCGAAGACTTCCTACTAAACTTCGATATTTGCTTGCTTCAGTGCGTTCTCCTCCCTCAAATTTCGACAACTTTGCACCTGGTTCCATTGGCGTCGAAATCGGATTACAGTTCTCCATCTTATATTTTTTCAATATTTCTTTTGCATATTTCTCCTATGAAATGAAAAATCCAGTTTCTTCTTATCGAACCTCCAAATCAAGAAAGAATCTCATCAAGCCTAAATCTGTCATCTCGAATTCCCGTATCATTGTGCACATGAAATCTTCTATCATTTGACCATTGTTACTTATGAAAATTAGATCATCGACACAGAGAGCAACGAGTAACAAATTACCTCCATTCTTCTTTATATATAGAGCATATTCGTAAGGACATTTCTTGAAACTATTCTCTTTGAAGTATGTATCGATCCGTGTATTCCATGCTTGTGGTGCTTGCTTCAACCCATAAAGTGCCTTTTTCAACTTTAGCACTTTTTCTTCTTTTCCATCTTTCATGTATCCGCGTAGTTGTTCGATGTAAACTTCTTCTTCGAGCACACACTACTACATTTTTGGCCTACGACCACGCTAAAATATTCCACAGCTCAGAAACTGTGGCCACATATATGATTTGGCCAGGGTTTTTAAAGCGTAGAATTATGTTATAAAATATTGAATCCGGAGTGTGAAACTGTGGCATTTCCTTCAATTGCCACGGTTAGACAACTGCAGATATTTTTAGCCGCAAAAGGAAAACCGCGGCCTTATAATTTTGACTACAAACTGTGGCCCAAGCCTAAAAAATTTTACCCCGCCAGATTTTCCCTCTTTTCGTTTCCCTCAAATTTTTCGTTTCCCTCCTTTTATTATTATTATTATTATTGTTGTTGTTATTATTATTATTATATTAAAAATTCAATAAAAATTAATTAATTAAAATGAAAGAAGAGACCCAAGTAAAGGAAACCAAAATCCAGCGTAAAACCCTAATCCTAATCGTTCAACCTTCAACCAAATCTGGAAACAAAATCCAACATTCTTCGATTCCATTATCGTCTAAACCTAGACTTGTGAGATTTACCTCCTTCTCCTCCAAACCCAATTGTCATGCACTCGGTTTTTTACCGTACCTTTCGCGGAGAGATACGCAAACTGACTCTTTTCTTTCTGCTTTTGTGTTTTTGAAAATCAGAGAGTCGCCACCGACTTTTATTTTATCCAATTAAGGAAAGGTTTATAAAAGAAACAGAAAAAGACCTTTAAGAAATTCTGGGTAAGGGGGTAGGTTATACAAAGGGAAGGTATTAGCACCCTTTGTATCCATGGTTATCCATGGGCTCTTTAATTTGCTTAGCTCACTTCTTTTGAATCACTTTTCTATTGCCTTGAAATGCTTGTATGTGGTTTCAAATACCTTTGTAAATTGAATTTGTAATGATCCTTGTGCGGATGTTTACAAAGTGTTTTTATCTTTCAAAATATGTTTTTGAAAAAAGAACGTTAACTTCGTAATGATCCTCGTTTGGATATATACAAAGTATTGTCTTTTTGAAAGTTTTATTTTGAAAAACAATGATATATGAGAGATTTGTTTGTTTTGATCTGAGCAATCAAATTAGGAGGTCTACCCTAAGTTATAAGGTCTTTTCCTATTTCCTTTAAAAAACTATCCTTTTACCGGATGTAAACGAAAGTTCGATTTTGCATTTAAAATAGTAGAATTTGATTTTGATTTTGAAAAGAGTAAAAGAGGGATTACCCTAAGAGGTGCAAGTGTGATTGTGTTTTGATTCAGATATTTTATCTTTGAAGTTAGTGATCTAACGATTCAATTTTAATCTTTGGCATACACGCAGTTTTATATGTACTGAAAATTAAAATGCGGAAATGTAAAATGCGGAAAGTAAATCTACGCTATTACATCGATTTTCCGGGAATGTAAACTACGTTATTTACATGAATTTGACAACCTATACACTTGATCTATGAATTTAAATTGCAAGTAAATAAAAGAAATATTTTTGGATTTTTTTATGATTGATTTTAATTAGAATTAATGCATGATTAATTTAATTAAAATGAGAAAAAGATGGAAATAAAATTTAAACCTAAAAATTAAGTTTAAAATATGTTCAAAATACTTGTTAATTAATTTTAAGACAAAACTATTTTTTTTGGAATTTTTGAAGTTGATTTTGAAATTATTAAGTTAAATAATCATATAATTGTACAAATAATTACACAAATAATTAAAACTTAAAGAGAAAATTATCCTAAATATGTACAAAATTAGCTTATAATATGTAAACTATATTTAATATAAGGGACAATTTTTTTATGATTTTTTGATGGGTTGGAATAATTAAAAGATAAATATATACCTATTATCTAATTAATTATACAAAATATTTAATCATGAAGAAAAATAAAATATTTTTATATCAGAAAATAAAATATTATTTTATCAACTTAAAAATATTTTTTGTGTATTTTTTGGATTTTTAGAACTATTTTAAAATAATTTTATAAAGAAAATAAAATAAAAATAGAAAATATAAAAAGATATGATCATGTGTGGTTGATTGGAGAGTCTATGACATGGGGGTGCGTTTTGGTGCGTTGGATATGTTAAGATCATGATTTATAGCTTAGATTGTGAGGGAACATGATATGATAGTGGGTGACATGCGCTGAATCCAAGGAGAATTCAAACTTCTGACTGGGCCCACACACAAGTTGACCAGCGAATGAGAGGAAGGGAAAGTGCCACGCGAGCGATCAACTTTTCCACCTTACTATTCATCATCTTCTTCCTTTGTACCTGCGGAATTTCCTGCAAACTTACCTGCGGATTCTCCTGCGGATTTTGCTTTCAATTTTTAAACCTTTTGAATGACCTACAAAATGAAAATAAAAAAGAACAAGGGCCACCCAGATCACCTAAATGGACCATTCTGAACATGATAGCGTCGTTAGTTTTTTCATTTGGAGCTTGTATCATGGAGAACGAAAGCTTCACATGTTTGAAGCTCAACAATGGTGGAGCTTCAAAACCACGTTAAAGCTTACATGTGATCACTCAAATCTACTCTATAGCATGCCATGAGTCCATGCAAGTGGTTAGTTTTTATTTTTATCGAGCATGCATACGAAAACGAAAGTTATATGTGTATGTTCATGGGAAACACCATACATGCGTTATGACTCTCATGGGACCATACAAAGAGTTTATTCTTACTCTATATTACTTTAGATGATGATTGGAAGTGTTTGTTTGTATTGATAATGGTTGGAATATAGAAAATGAAAATTTACAAAGTTATGGAATTTTTGAAAATTTTATGAAGTTTCTTGCTATGCCTTTGCTATATTTTCGTGTGTGTCTTTGTGGAGTATGCTGCTTCATTTATAAGCTAGGATGTGCTTAAGATTGAAGCTAAGAAGCATTGATGAGCTTTGTTGAAACTTTGATTTTTAAATATTAAAAATCTTTGAAACTTTGACCAAAGCTTGCTCTCCTTTACTTCTCTTGCTTTGTACTTTCTTTTGCTGCAGAAGATAAGCTACCTTTGATGACTCATGCTTAAGATTCAAGCTACACATTATCCTTCCATTTTCCTTTTTTAATTTAATCTTAAATGGGATAAAATTAAATCAAAAAAGAAACAAAAATGCTATGGGCTTTGTCTTGGTTGTGGGAGGCCCTTTACATCATGGGAAACATGTTTGGACCATGGAAATTGGTTCTCATTTGAAAAAAAAAAAACATTTTTGATCAATGTTGATTTCATACATTTTCCCAAAAAATGGTCTACTTCAACAAGGCATAAATCCCTCAATTTTTATCATATGAAGGAGATATTGTACTTTTTGGAAACCACAAAGAGTCCTTTAACCAATGTCTTTAGTCTCATGTCAAAATGATTTTCCATGCTCCTTGTGTATCCTTTTGAAAAAAGTGACTTTTTGTTGACTTTGAAAATGACCTGTAATGTCTTTGTCCATATTTTTCAAATGGTGAATCTAATGACCATGGGACCAATTGAATTTGAAAGATAATTGAATTTCCTTCAACATGAGCTTTGGTTTGAATTTTTTGGATGAAGGATGAGAGAGTTATGACCAGTCAAAGTTCAGTTGACTTTTTAGGAGAAAACCCTAATTTTGAAGCTTAGGGGTTTGTTGATTTTTGATCTTTCCTTGATGAATTATGATCAACCAATGATCAAATGATGAATACTTTGACAAAATATGGATGTTGACAAAAAAATTCATTTTTGACTGTCTGTTGACTTTTTTTGGTCAAACGGGTCGTCTGTTTACTGTTTGAGCTGCTGACTGTGCGTCTGAGTGAATTGAAGTTTGAAAATTTGTATGGTGGTACTTTGAGATATATGGAGGTCCATGAAATCCATTTGAGGTCTCAAAAACTTGTTCTCCTGAAAAAAACAATAAACCCTAGTTAGGGACTGTTTGTGTAGGAGACAGTTAAGCGTACCTGATTTTTGTGCAGTGCTGAGTCTCTGCTAATCATGTGATATTCAGAAGACTTCTAGAACAAAAATCTTGGAATTTTGAAATGCAAAAGTTTGATTTGATTGATGGTACAAAACACGGAGAATTGCACTGTCAGCAGTTTGACTGTCAACTGACTATTCAGGCATGTAGCAGTTAAAGTGAAAATTCAACAGTCAAAGTTAATATTTTTGTTGTTTTTGTTTTTGGTTTTGTTTTGTGTTAATGATGAAAATTTATTTACATGACTTGTTAGAAAAACACAGACGTAATAAATAAATAATATGTACTGTATGCAAACAAAATTACCGATAATAACCCTGAAAATCATTTAATGCACAGAAAAATAAATATTTAACTGGCAGAAAACACACAAAATATTATCTGGATAATTAAGCAACAATACGACAAATAGTACGACATTTAATACTGACAGTACAGTCATTACATAATTTAATGAACAGTACAATGAGTAAACGGTACGTTAAGAAATAAGAGATACGGCAAACTTTAGGAATGACGATTAATAACCCATGCTACAAACAGTAACATGTAGATAATTGGGAGTGTCAACATCCCAGGTCCACATTTTTCAGGGCTATGCAGACAGAAGAAGGACATGATTACCACCACGACGGTGATGATCATAAGAAAACACGTCTCTATCCGCTTCGCCATTTTTACCGGGGGAAGAAGAGAGAATGAATATGAAGTAGAAATTTGAGAGATGAGTTAGAATTTGATGTGAGATTTTATGGAGAAAATGAGAAGTATTTATAGAATGAAAAGAAAGATAGAGACGTTGGGGAATGAAGTGATTCCGTACAAAAGGAGAATTTGAGTGGTAGTAGGATTTGAAAGAAAGTGTATGGTAGGGTTTGAAAAAAGAGATGTATAGAATAAAGTTAGGATTTGATTTTGAAAGAAAGAGATTTGAATAGAAAGGAAAAGATTTTGAAAATAATGGAATATAGTACAAAAATTAGTGGGAAACAAAATCAATAATAATTTACTTGTTATCAGTACAGTCTGAATCCCCGGACTTTGCACCTGCACAAGATTTAACTCTGTACCAATTATGTCAGTACTATTTATCTGTAAATAAATCTCAAATAAATAGCGTGCGCGAAGTAATAAACAGTACGTGGCGTTTGCGTAAGAATAAATTCAACAGCGAGCCAAAATACTGTATAAGAAAAATTCTAAAAACCAAGTATTCATAAATCAGGATATGAAAATCCAAGATTATATGAAACTCTTAATTCTTAGATTGAAGTTTTCTTGAAAAAAGATGCGGGCAAATTTTGGGGTATAACATCAATCGTAACCTTATACCCTCATTAATCAATGGAGGCGAAGAACGAGCAA
Organism: Vicia villosa; assembly: GCF_029867415.1. Classification (NCBI taxonomy): domain Eukaryota; kingdom Viridiplantae; phylum Streptophyta; class Magnoliopsida; order Fabales; family Fabaceae; genus Vicia; species Vicia villosa. Next base: position 174,836 of record NW_026705337.1, read on the forward strand.
GTTGCAGGGTTTTGGTGTGCGAAGTCTAATCGAGGTAGCAAATTCAATTCAAGCAACACAATTTCCATTTCTCACTCTCCCGTAGCTTAAAATTGGAGGGAACAAGCGAAAATAAAAACCGAAGCGCATGGTGGTTCCAGCCAATCCAGTCGTCGAAGAAGAAGAAGAGCATGAAGGTCCCACACATCATCCTACTGCACCGTCACACGAGGTTACCATCAAAACCTCCGCTTAATTTCAAACTCTAGTTTCGTTTCATTGCTATAACCTATGAATCCATCTTCATTTCAGTAACCGCAACTAACAATTATCCCTATTACTCTTAAATAAGTGCTTCTGGTAACTGTAAATCGAAACACGATTGCAATATTTGGCGCTTTTTTATTTGTTGAAATTCTTATTGGGTGATTGTTTTGAAATTGCTGATGCAGTAATGTTTTGAAATTATTAACCTAATTTTAGTGATAAGCCTGTTGGATTGGGGTTTAGGTCAAGACGTTACACTTTGTTGGCAGAAGATGGGGTTGTTAAGCTTTTCAATTTGGAAGAAGGTGGTGCTCCTACTTTCAGTGGTGCTGATGTTATCCTTGAAGTTCTCTGAAATTTTTGGGTTGTAACGTGATTTTCTTGTTTCTTCAATCGAATTAGGCTGATGCACTTTGATAGTTTTGGTTTGATTAATAATAACGTGGATTTGATTTAACCTAATTAGTGTTATTTTATGTACTAATTATAATTATCTTGTGATGTGCTTATGAGGTTTTGGACAAGGAGAAAGGCAAGACTGAATCTGGTGAGGTTCTTCGCCTTGCAAGGGAAATACGTGGAGAAGTTCACGTCCATGACGAGGTTTTGCACGCTACAACTCTGCAGCTACCTGAGGTAAATGAAGCTAATTTATTTCTCGATATTGTTGAAGGGTAGAAAAACACTTAGAAAGGGGGGGTTTGAATAAGTTTAGTCTAAAAACTTGAACGATAAAAACAAATTGCACAGTTATTTTTATCCTGGTTCGTTGTTAACTAAATTACTCCAGTCCACCCCCTTGGAGTGATTTACCTCAGCTGAGGATTTAATCCACTAATCTCAACAGTTTACAATGGTTTTCCAGTTAGCCCGCGACTAAGTCTTCTAGAGTATCCTGATCACAACCTGATCACTCCAGGAACAATTGCTTAGACACAAGCTAAGACTTTCTACAGTATCCTGACCACCACGTGATCACTCTAGTTACAACTTCTTAGACACAAGCTAAGACTTCCTAGAGTATCCTGATCACACTTGATCACTCTAGTTACTTACAAATTAATGTAATGAATTCTAAGAGTATTACAATGCTTCTGAAAAGCTATAATCACAACAGTGATATTTCTCTTAAAGTTTAAGCTTAACCTCACTAATATATTACAACAGCAATGTAGTGAGCTTTGATGAAGAAGAAGTTTGTGAGCTTTGATTTGAACAGCGTTTCAGCAAGTTTCTATTCACAGAATTCGTCAGAACCGGTAGAGTTGGTAACCTTGCTTCTCATCAGAACTTCATATTTATAGGCACTTGAGAAGATGACCGTTGGGAGCATTTAATGCTTTGCGTATTCCGTACAGCATTGCATTTATTGTTTCACTCTTTTGTCAACTACCTCGAGCCTTGTTTACGCTGTGTCTACTGACGTTGCCTTTAATAGCTTCTAACGTTCCTTTTGTTAGTCAGTGTAGCCTGCCATCTTGTACTTGCTTCTGATCTGATGTTTGTGTATACAACGTTTGAATATCATCAGAGTCAAACAGCTTGGTGCAGAGCATCTTCTTGTCTTCTGACCTTGAAGTGCTTCTGAGCGTGATACCATGAGAACTTCAGTGCTTCTGCTTCTGAACTCAAGTTCTTCTGATGCTTCCATAGACCCATGTTCTGATGTTGCATGTTGAACCCTCTGAGTCAAAGCTTCTGAGCGCTGATTTGTGCATACTCTTTATATATTTCTTGAAAGGGAAATTGCAATGTATTAGAGTACCACATTATCTCATCCAAAATTCATATCCTTGTTATCATCAAAACTAAGAATATTGATCAGAACAAATCTTGTTCTAACAATCTCCCCCTTTTTGATGATGACAGAAACATATATAAATGATATGAATTTGCGATCAGAAAGAGCAGATGGCTAAAGACAATTACACAGCTAAAGCATAAGCATGTGAATATGTCTCCCCCTGAGATTTATAATCTCCCCCTGAGATAGATAATCTCCCCCTGAGCATCATCAGAGCATCTCTACATCCTGAAATGTTACAGAACAAAGCTAATCGACAAAAGTCAGCATGAATGAGTCAGAACACATAATATGTATCAGAGCCACATAATATGTATCAGAACAAATGGACATAATGTTTCAGATCATATTCTATCATCAGAATATCTGAACATTCTTCCTTCTTGCTTCTTGCTTCTGATTCTGAAGCTTCATAGCACTCAGCTTGCTTCAAGAATCCAAGAGCTTGATTCTTTAGACTTGCTTCTCCTCATGATTTTGCTTCTCATGTTGAGCTTTAAAGACAATCTTCAATTCCTGCAACAACAAAACTTAAAGCATAGAACTTTGCAAGTTCTGTTAGAAATGTGGGGCCTTTTCAGATCATTTATCACATTTTTCTCCCCCTTTTTGTCATAACATCAAAAACATAAAAGATTCAAATGAAAAACAAAAGGAAACAGATGGAAGAAAAAGATAACTTTCATTTAGGCTCAAGAAGACAGAAGTACAGAAGTACAAGAAGATAAGCAAGAGAAGATGCACAAAAAAGATAACTTTCATTTAGGCTCAAGAAGACTCAATCTAAGATGACCCTAGCTTCGAGAAGATCTTGGCCAGCATATCTTGAACCCCATTGTTGTGATCATTCTGCCTCTCCATGAAAGCTCTAAACTCAGCATTGACTGGGCTTTGCTCATCCTGGTTCTTCTGAATAACTTCCAGATTCCTTGCAAGACGGGAAGGTTCATCAGAAGAAGCTTCAAAGCGTTTATCCACAGGAATGGCATTGTGATCTGTAGCTTCCATTGATAGATCATTTGCAGGGTTTTCCTCAACAGGAACTGTTTTAGCAACATGATCTTCTACATCTGCTTCTTGCATAGAAGCATCTTCATATTCTGCAGCCGGAATCTCAGAATCTCCATTCTCAAGTGCCTGAAGAATGGCAGCTAGATTCCTAGGGGCAGAAGGACCTTCAACTTCTGGTGGGTCAACAACTTCTAGAATGACCAAGCTTGGGTCTTTCTTAGAAGGGTTTTCCCTCAGAAAGTCAAAGAGAGTCTTGAAGTCTCCGAGCATAACAGGATATTAAGGTCTCCAGACCACAATTTCCCTGCAAGGGTTAGCTTCCAATGCAGCAGCAAGTCTTACTTCGTCCTATTCATCCACAAACTACTTCTCCTCAACAGCAACACAATTTCTGAGAGGATGGTAGTATATACCATTATCACCCTCTAGAAGGTAACCAGGGTAACCAAGGGCAGCATCCCCTAGTCTCTTCTGTACTCCCATTGCTCCTACTTGAAAATCCTGGCGAAAGCTTCTCCGGAGATTTCTTGTAGAAACATCATCCAGACCATTTAGGAAGGCATCCTTCAGAAGGTCTAAACTGCTAATCACCTCATGTCTGAACAGTTCCAGGTAGGCATAGGGTTCAGGTTCAGGTGGATTGAAGGTGAATTTGTAGTCAGGGTAGAGAAGGCAGTAGGGTTTGGATTTTCTAATAGGTAAGGGATGGGATAAAGAAGGTGGAGGTGCGGTGGATGAGGAAGAAGGAACATCTGATAGAATGATTGATGTGGATGGAGTATCAGAAAATATAGGTTGTGAAGAGGATGGAGTATTTATGAAGGGGATTAGTGAGAAAGATTTATCAGAAGGAGTTGGGGGAAGAATACTTAGCGGTGTGGGGTTTAGAATGGGAGTGGAAAGAGATGATGGAGAAGGATTTGGTATAGTGAAGTTGATTTTTGGTTCAGAAGGAGGTGATTGGGTAGAAGGTTTAGGAACAGAAGGAGGTGGAGTAAAAACATGCCTAGTGACGGATTCAGAAGAAGCATATGTAGATCTGGTGGTGCGAAAAGAGTCTCTGATCCTTTTATCCCTGTATTCAGGAGAGTACACCTTGTCAGGATCATAGGTGACCCTCAGCTTCTTGGCTTTCTTAGCCTCATCTTCTCGGGCCTTTCTTTTTAGCCTTGCCTGTTGTTCCTTCTGATCCTTCTTCAGAAGATCAGCTTTGGACAGAAGTACTCTGCCACAGATCCAAGCAGGATCAATATCTGATTGCTTCCTAACACAATCTTCCAGGTAAAGCTTGACAACCTGATGAAGTTCTTTATGAAACAAAGAGACAAAACCTTCAACAGCAACTCTTCTTGACACAATGTCAGGAAAGCTTGTGCACACAGAAGATACATTCTGGATGAGCTCTAGTCTGAACAAATCCACACCATTGAAGATGGGACCCTGAACTACTCCAAGAAAATGGGACGCATCAAGTGTTCTGATGGAGTCCAGCAATTTGCTTTCAATCAGAATGTCTGAAATCATTCTTCCGAAAGGAATAGTCTTTCTAGGAATATGAGGGTACTTCGCCCTTTCATCTTCTCTTGATTCAACTATAGAAGTCTTCAGATTTTCAAATAGAATGTGAGAGATGTTGAGTTTTATCTTTCTGCCAATGCAGAAGAGAGTGTACTTGTGATCTGGACTGATGTAGGCGGAGGGAGAGAACATCTTCTTTCTGTGGTGAAGGGAACCCAGAATAATCTCAGCCCATACTTGATAAAACGGCCTCAAAGTGCCCGTTTTATGAGAATCAGCTCCGAAGGCAAGAGAGATTTGATTTTCAACTTGATGCCAGTTAACCGTTCCAGGTCGAAAGCCGGACCAACCTTCTTCATCATTCAGATTGTACAGCTTCCTGATGAGTTTTTCAGTAATGACCACTTCATGCCCTAGAACGAAGGAAATTATAGCAGTTGGGGTAACCGTTGCATGTACCCAGAAGTCCTTCACAAGTTCAGGATAAATTGGTCCAACCAGTCTATCAAGATATTTCGACTATCCTTGCTCCAATATTGTGACGTCACATAGAAAACCATTTGCTCTAAGATTGTCGAAGTCCACAGCAGATTCACAAAGAACTTCCAGTTCGTTCGTGAGAATCATGCAAGTTTTCAAAGGAGCATACCCATATTTGCGTAGAAGAATCTGTGTAGAAGTGAGACTTTCTGCTGGGTTTGATGAACTTGAAGATGAGTTCATGATGATTATGCTTTGAGATCAAATCAGAAACTAGGGTTTGAAAACGAATGCAACGAAAGAGATACACAAAAGAAAGAGAGAGAGAGAGGGAGAAAAAGAAGAAATAAAGATGAAGCGGGTTATTTAAATGATTTAAAAAAAGAAATTAAAATAAAAAAAAAGAAATTTTTTGAAAGAAATTGATTGCAAGAAAAAGACATCATTATGCATTCAATGAGAAATGACATTAGGAGAGAGAACGTGGTAAATGAAATGATTTAACACAGCTACCTAGGTCGGCGTCTTTTCAACTGCACGCTTTGTACTGACCGTACGGACACGCGTTCAATTTCAGATACTCATAGATGACAGCTGTGTTGTTTTGAAAAGACTGTACATCTTCTAATTCTGATCACTACTTCTGATAGTCATTCTTTATAAAGGATCTTGTTCTGATAGGATCATCTTTCTTCCCAAGAATCACATCTTCTGAATGAGCTGATGCAAGTCTGGGTGATCTTCTGACTGTTGGCTCTTCAGAAATCTTGAGATTCTCTAAAGATGCAGCAACTTGATCTTCTGATCCATTGTTTCTGAGACTGCCAGCTTCTGCAGCTTTGCTTCTTGGTTCTACAACTTTTGATATATCAATATCTATATCTGCAAAATTCTCAAGCTGCTTTGGTTTTTCAAGACCAAGCTTATCATCGAACCTGATATTGATTGATTCTTCTACAATCAATGTTTCAGTATTGTATACTCTGTAGCCTTTAGAGCGTTCAGAATATCCAAGAAGGAAACACTTTTGTGCTTTAGAATCAAACTTACAATGATGATCTTTAGTATTCAGAATAAAACATACACATCCAAAAGGATGGAAATATGAAATGTTGGGCTTTCTGTTCTTCCACAATTCATAAGGAGTCTTATTTAGAATAGGTCTGATAGAGATTCTATTCTGAATGTAACATGCAGTGTTTATTGCTTCTGCCCAGAAATGCTAAGCCATATTGGTTTCATTGATCATGGTTCTGGCCATTTCTTGTATAGTCCTATTCTTTCGCTCTACAACTCCATTTTGCTGTAGAGTTCTAGGACAAGAGAAATCATGGGCAATACCATTTTCTTTGAAGAACTCCTCAAAGAATCTGTTCTCAAATTCGCCACCATGATCACTTCTGACCTTAATGATCTTGCACTCCTTCTTAGACTGGATCTGAGTGCAGAATTCAAAGAACACTGAATGAGACTCATCCTTGTGTTTTAAGAACTTTACCCATGTCCAGCAGCTATAATCATCAACGATGACTAATCCATATTTCTTCCCTCTAACAGATGCTGTTTTGACTGGGCCAAACATATCAATATGCAAGAGTTCTAACGGCCTTAAGGTAGACACAACATTCTTAGACTTGAATGCAGGTTTGGAGAACTTGCCCTTCTGACATGCTTCACAAAAAGCATCTGATTTGTATTTCAGATTTGGGAGTCCTCTAACCAGATTTAGTTTGTTAATCTGAGAAATCTTTCTCAAACTAGCATGTCCTAATCTTCTGTGCCAGACCCATTGCTCTTCAGAAACAGACATAAGACAAGTCACCTTCTGCTTCTCAAGATCAGAAAGATCAATCTTATAAATGTTGTTCTTTCTCTTGCCTGTAAATAGGATTGAGCCATCCTTCTGACTTACAGCCTTGCAAGACTTTTGATTGAAGATTATATCATAACCATTGTCACTTAATTGACTTATGGACAATAAGTTATGCGTTAATCCTTCTACAAGAAGTACATTAGTTATGGAAGGAGAGTTACCAAGACTTATGGTTCCAGAGCCAATGATTTTGCCCTTCTGATCTCCTCCAAACTTGACTTCTCCACCTGGTTTAAGCACCAGGTCTTGGAATGTAGACCTTCTTCTCGTCATGTGTTGCGAGCACCCAGAGTCCAGGTACCATGACATTTTGCTTTTTTCCCTCTTTGTAGCCAAGGATATCTGCAACAGAAATTATCTTCTCCTTAGGTACCCACAATTTCTTGGGTCCTTTCTTGTTAGTTCTCCTCAAGTTCTGATTGAACTTGGGTTTAGCATAATATTTAACAGGAGGAACAGCATGATATTCTTTAGGTTTGTCAGCATGATATTTCTTAGGATGTGTCACATGCTTCTTGGTGTGAACAGTGTTAAAACTCTGTGCATGTGAAGTGAGCCTAATATCATGTGCATGGCCATATTTGAACTGATCATACAATGGCTTGTATGTGATCTTCAGATCATCAATAGGTTCAACCTTCTGTTTCCAGAAACACCATATATCATAGAAGCAAGATGACTTCTGCCAATACTTCTAGATAAGAACTCTCTGAAGCTCGAGTCATATTCTTTCAGAATATGATTGAGACTCGGAATGGATTTTTCTGTTTCAGAAGGAGATCCACTATCTTTAGATAGATTTAAAACTTTTTCCTTCAGTTCAGAGTTTTCCACTTCCAGCTTCTTAGTTTCAAATTCAAACTCCTTTTTCAGCTTTTTGTATTTGATACTAAGATGAGCCTTGAGTTCCAGAAGTTCTGTTAAACTGGAAACTAACTCTTCTCTAGATAGTTCAGAAAATACCTCTTCAGAATCTGATTCTGATGTAGATTCTGATCCATCATCTTCTGTAGCCATCAGCGCGAAGTTGGCTTGCTCTCCTTCAGAGTCTGATTTTGATTCTGATTCAGAATCATCCCATGTTGCCATAAGACCTTTCTTCTTATGAAACTTCTTCTTGGGATTCTCCTTCTGAAGTTTTGGACATTCATTCTTGAAGTGTCCAGGCTCATTGCACTCATAGCAGACAGCCTTCTTCTTGTCAGATCTTCTGTCACCAGAAGATTCTCCTCGTTCAAATCTCTTTGAATTTCTGAAGCCTCTGAACTTCCTTTGCTTGCTCTTCCAGAGTTGGTTTACCCTTCTGGAGATCATGGACAGTTCATCTTCTTCTTCTGATTCTGATTCTTCAGAATCTTCTTCTTTAGCCTGAAAAGCGTTAGTGCATTTTTTAACATTAGATTTTAATGCAATAGACTTACCTTTCTTTTGAGGCTCGTTTGCGTCCAGCTCTATTTCATGGCTTCTCAAGGCACTGATAAGCTCTTCCAAAGAAACTTCATTCAGATTCTTTGCAATCTTGAATGCTGTTACCATTGGACCCCATCTTCTGGGTAAGCTTCTGATAATCTTCTTTACATGATCAGCCTTGGTGTAGCCTTTATCCAGAAATCTTAATCCAGCAGTTAGCGTTTGAAATCTTGAGAACATCTTCTCAATGTTTTCATCATCCTCCATCTTGAAGGCTTCATATCTCTGGATTAGAGCAAGAGTTTTAGTCTCCTTGACTTGAGCATTTCCCTCATGGGTCATTTTCAATGACTCATATATATCATAGGCCGTTTCCCTGTTAGATATCTTCTCATACTCATCATGAGAGATAGCATTCAGCAAAACAGTTCTACATTTATGATGATTCTTAAAAAGCTTCTTCTGATCATCATCCATTTCTTGCCTTGTAAGCCTTACGCCACTAGCTTTCACTGGATGTTTGTAACCATCCATCAGAAGATCCCATAGTTCACCATCTAGACCAAGAAAGTAACTTTCCAGTTTATCTTTCCAGTATTCAAAGTTTTCACCATCAAATACTGGTGGTCTAGTATAACCATTGTTACCATTGTATTGCTCAGCAGAGCCAGATGTAGATGCAGGTGGGTTTGTTGGAATTTCACCAGCCATCTTTTACTGAAGCGTTTTTCTCTTCCTGAATCTTTTTTAAACACGGTTAAGTGCTTGCCCCTTAGAACCGGCGCTCTGATGCCAATTGAAGGATAGAAAAACACTTAGAAAGGGGGGGTTTGAATAAGTGTAGTCTAAAAACTTGAACGATAAAAACAAATTGCACAGTTATTTTTATCCTGGTTCGTTGTTAACTAAACTACTCCAGTCCACCCCCTTGGAGTGATTTACCTCACCTGAGGATTTAATCCACTAATCTCAACAGATTACAATGGTTTTCCACTTAGCCCGCGACTAAGTCTTCTAGAGTATCCTGATCACAACCTGATCACTCCAGGAACAATTGATTAGACACAAGCTAAGACTTTCTAGAGTATCCTGACCACCACATGATCACTCTAGTTACAACTGCTTAGACACAAGCTAAGACTTCCTAGAGTATCCTGATCACACTTGATCACTCTAGTTACTTACAAATTAATGTAATCAATTCTAAGAGTATTACAATGCTTCTAAAAAGCTATAATCACAACAGTGATATTTCTCTTGAAGTTTAAGCTTAACCTCACTAATATATTACAACAGCAATGTAGTGAGCTTTGATGAAGAAGAAGTTTGTGAGCTTTGATTTGAATAGCGTTTCAGCAAGTTTGTATTCACATAATTCGTCAGAATCGGTAGAGTTGGTAACCTTGCTTCTCATCAGAACTTCATATTTATAGGCACTTGAGAAGATGACTGTTGGGAGCATTTAATGCTTTGCGTATTCCGTACAGCATTGCATTTAATGTTTCACTTTTTTGTCAACTACCTCGAGCCTTGTTTACGCTGTGTCTACTGACGTTGCCTTTAATAGCTTCTAACGTTCCTTTTGTCAGTCAGCGTAGCCTGCCATCTTGTACTTGCTTCTGATCTGATATTTGTGTATACAACGTTTGAATATCATCAGAGTCAAACAGCTTGGTGCAGAGCATCTTCTTGTCTTCTGACCTTGAAGTGCTTCTGAGCGTGATACCATGAGAACTTCAGTGCTTCTGCTTCTGAACTCAAGTTCTTCTGATGCTTCCACAGACCCATGTTCTGATGTTGCATGCTGAACCTTCTGAGTCAAAGCTTCTGAGCGCTGATTTGTGAATACTCTTTATATATTTCCTGAAAGGGAAATTGCAATGTATTAGAGTACCACATTATCTCATCCAAAATTCATATCCTTGTTATCATCAAAACTAAGAATATTGATCAGAACAAATCTTGTTCTAACAATTGTTAGAGCCTTTACTTAATGAGAGACTTAAAGTGTGTTCTGTTTTGGTTGTTGATATTGACACAATATAATTATCATTTGAAATATCGACCATTTGAATTGAGCACCTTGTGAGATAAGTAATCGAATTGTCTTCATTCTTTGCAATAGGAGCAAATACTTCGTCATAATCAATTCCAGCTTTCTGTTAGTATCCCTTCGCAACAAGTCGCGCTTTATACCGTTCTATTTCGCCTTGAGCATTCATCTTTTTCTTGAATACCCACTTCACACTCGCCGCTACTGATCTATTGATTCGCACCGCACCAAAAGAGTCCTTTCTAAAAATCAGCCTGTTTTCCTCTCCGTCTATCACTGCTATTGTTTCTTCCATCAAAGAAAAGGATGTTGAAACCCTCACCATCACCCTTGCAATGTCCATACAAGTTTTGTTGGTCGTGTTCTCGTCGAGACATATAAACGAAATTAACGAACCGACTAGGCTAACAAAGAACTCTGAACACCAGGCTTGACATGGAACTCCATAAATACGGATCCACATAACCCTCTCCAAGTCGATATCCGATGCGCTCCACGGTCTAATAAGTTTAAACCATTGCTTCCACCAAATTGTGCCTTCTCCTACCAGCTCACTGATGAATCCTTCCTCTTTCTCTTCAAGTAAGCACAAGTTGGCCCATAATGGAGTAACTTTGATAGAAAACAATCCTTCCACTTCAAAATGAGTTTGTATGTTGTATCTTTACTGGGACTATTGCTTTACATCAATATTGTTTTGCTATTTCAATTTTATATTGTTTTTAGAGGTTAATTGTTATACACTGTCAATGTAAAATACTTTACAGGGTCGGCAGATCACAATCACTCATAGATATTACTTTATATGCATTTAAAATAAAAGTCAACAACTTAGAAAAATATAACGGCTATGATTAACTAATAGTGTAAAATATATGTATACTGTCAGTGCATGAGTATTATTCTCTTGTTTTTATTATGTTTCCTCCAAACTTTAGCGTACGTTAACATCCTCTTCATTTATATGACTCTTTATTTTCTTCTTTGGTTACTATATTTTCGTGTCTAAAGAAATACGTATATCTAAAATATATGATATATAATTAAGAATTATTTAATTTTATACATATAAATCATTATTTAATTCTCTTAGAAATCCGAGTGCCTATGTGTTGTTGGTGCAGAGCGCAACCATGATATAATTAATATTTTCCATGATATTAAAACAACTTTAATAATGATTTTTTTTAATATACCTTAGAACAAATATTTTAATTTTTCTCTTTTCTCATACAAAATTATTTGTGTTTCTTAATTTGTGAGAAATTTCCAAAATTTCATTATTTGAGCTAGAGGAAGTATTTATAATAAATTAGTAGTAATGTCACTAATGTATAGTGGATATACTAAGTTTAGACCAACCTATTATGAATGGTTTAAACATCCTTTATCCGACACATGTAGTCTATAGTGCTTGGTGTTTTTTTGTAAGGGTTGCACCCCTAGTGCGAGCTTTTCAATCAATTGCTTATTAAAAAAAAATGTCACTACTATAAATATTGAGTTTTATTGCGGAAAACAATCTGCAGATAAAATATATCTTCCTGCTGAAAATATATTTGCAGCAAATTTTGCAGGTAACCTACGGAAATTACATTTTCAACAAAAAACATAACCTGCATTTTTGCATCCTAGAGAAATTCGTAAGAAACTTACATGCGAATTTAGCTGGAAATATTCGTATAGAGTTTTAATTATACAAAATAAAAAAAAATTAAAACAATTTTTGGTATAAAATAATAATGGATTTTGTTTAAATTCTATCAAAATTAGTTTTTAATCAATTTTTAAGTTTTAAATCAGCTCGATCTTCATTATTTTTATTCTATTTTAAATTGGAAAAGAGTGATCGAGTTTTTATCCGATTTAGTTTAGTCTGTATTGTTAGGTTATTCAGATTTTTTCATCCGCTTACACCCTAATCTTGTGCTGTGATAATGTATCAAATTTAGTTTGTATTGTTAGTTTAAGAAACATATTTTCATCAAATTTATCTGAAGTCAAATTTAAAGTACAACTCATTAATTTATTTATATTGAATAATTAAAATATTTTTAGAAGTATAATTAAGTAACTTATAGTTTAATAAAATACGATGACAAAATGATATATATATATATATATATATATATATATATATATATATATATATATATATATATATATATATATATATATATATATATATATATATATATACTAGAATGTGACCCGTGCGTTGCACGGAGCGCACGAGAAGTAGACAATTTGTATGTAAATAGGAATAATTTATTTTAATAAAATATTATAAAATATATAAATGACATTTTAATTTAAATATTTTTTAATTTTAAACATTCAATAAAAATAAAATATTTTTTCTGATCTCAATTTTTTCCGTAGTAAATACATTACTTTTAATCTCGAAATGTATTTGATCACGGTTTTTTTAGTAATGAATACATTCTTTTTAATTTCAAATTGTATTTTGTGTTTTTCTTTTTAATGGTGATTTCATTATTAGTATTATGGCCAATGTTTAAAATGAATAAAATTTATAGTGAAATCTTTTATTTCAAAATGTCTTATCAATGTTAAATATTATTAGATGTGACTATTTGATTTTGTTTAATTTTATTGTTTGTGAAAACTATTTTCTAATTTTAGTTTTTGAATATTATATTTAATATGTTAAAATGAATTTTTTTTATTTACACGAACTATTATATTATAGACTATTTTACTTTTATTATAGAAAATATAATAGAAATAAATTTATAAATCTTGTAATAATTTTTTAATTTATATTGGATATAATATCTTAAAATAAAAAATACTGCCATACATATCAGTTACGTATTAATAATTTATAATTTACAAATTATAAATTACAACTAAATTATAATTAAAACTCTCCTAAAAAATTTAAAATTATAAAATACCAAATTACAAAATTACTTTAGTATTGTAGGGATAAAGAATTTAAAACTTCTAAAATTATTACCAAATTACACAAACTCTCTTTACAAATTCTCGTTCATAACTTTATAATTTATAATTTTATGTTTAAAAAAATATAACTCGCGCATTGCGTAGAAGATTTTTTTATTATTTTCTTTTGTAGGTAATATTAGTTGTGGTGAATTGGGTTGCTGCTCATCAAAAATAAATAAAATGAGAGATTGTATTTTTTTGTAGAATAACCAATCATCAACAATATTTCTAAGCAAATCGATTCATTATTATGTGTAAATGTATTCACCAATCGAACAACTCACACATAAATAAGATTATCAATAAGATTTTTTAGAAAATAATGTTTCTTGTAAAATTACAGTTGAGTGTGAGGATTATTTAAATAAATCATTTAGTATAAATTAATTTTATATTTTATTTTATTGTATAAATTTTGAGATATAAAAATTGAGTATAACGTAATGATCATTTTAAGTTTACATTTTAAAATATATTTGTTATTAAGAATTACTAAATTTATTGTTTATAAATTCTTTCCTATTAGTTAGGTTCTTGATTAATTAAACCTTACAAAAGAAAACAATATAATTATCATAATCATTTGTGTAAACTGTTAAATTTAATCAATTCTTCTAAAATAAGTCATCTAATTTAAGACATTACCTTTTATTGTACAGCAACGGTTTTAATATTAATATGTAATAATATTGAAAATAAAACAGTTAAATAAATATTAATTTGAAATTAAAATCAATAATAAATTATGCCATCATATTTATTGTCTACCATTAATATATTAATTAATTTACATTTATTACCGTTTAACTTCACGATTTCAATATATTAATAGAGATTTACTCTCTATTTATATATAACTCAACGATTTTGTTAAAAATATTTTAAGTTATTAATAGAGATTTAGATTTATTGTCTACCATCATATATTAATTATTATACTGGTATTACCAACGATTTTTATTAAAAACTATTTTAAGTTTTTAATGAAACTTGTATACTACTTAGGAACCTAAGTATTGAAAACTCAGAAAATTAATTTTGTTTATTTTAACTTGTATAATGTAAAAACAATTTTTTTTAATATAAACACCTACATATATGGTTCTTAGATTTTCAAAAAGATAAATCCTAAAACATGCTGCTTTCCACATGTCATTAGCCTAAAACATTTTATTCCAGTATTCAAGTCTTGTGAAAAAAGTCATCACTATGGGTCACTTAAAGACCATTTTTGTCACATTAAAAAATAACACTCAAATAATTAGCATAGTGACTAAACAAAAATGCACAATTATATTTACTGCTAACATCTACCATAACAACAAACAAATAGAGAAGCTTAGTGATTTTTTTAATAGCCATCTTGACATGGTTGTTTTTAATCTTAGCAAGTGTTTCCCGTTCGCGTTGGAGAATCATCAGCAAGGGATCATAATGGAGCTTTCTCCGAGCATAATTAGCAGACTGAGACATATCTTCAAATAAAACTCCAGAAACACATGCATCTGCCTATAAAACAAAAACCAAGTATCAATTCACAATGATAAAGACAAACATAAATTCAAATATAACAACAATAAAGAGAATAAAAAATACATACTTTATACTATAAAAAATACTTTAGAAGCAACATAGAAGGTGCATCTGTTGCATCAAATTTGGGTACAGTTTCAAGCGCCTTCAAACCTTCAGAAGTCTTACCAACGGAAAATCCCGAATCATATAAAAACTCCAACCTCTCCCGGTGATTGCAATAAGAAAACATCATTCAAATTTTCAATTCCATTAGAGATTTACAATAAACCCTAACCCTATAAAATACATTTGGGATTTCCAATAAAAATTGAGAATTTAATCGAGGAAAGAGAGAGAAATTACAGGATGAGACCAATTTTTTTCGCGAAGCTGACGAAACTCGGAGCGTTCACGTTCCTCTTGAGTCTTCGAGTTTCTGCTTCTCAGTGTTATGCTTCTGCATTTCCAAATGTTTTCTATGTTCCATATACTTTCTGTGTGCCATCCTTTCTTGTTCAAAACAAAACAAAATGATTTCGAACAATAAAATGATGAAGGAACCTGTAACAGATTTTGAAAAACATAAGAATAGCACAGTTAGAGGATCTCAAGATGAAAAGGAAAATGATATCTACCATGTTTTATAGAATAATGGAAGGAGTGCAGATAAATGATTAGGGATTTAGGGATTTGGAAGGGTTCTGCAAATTTCAAAGAAAAATTAAAAATTGTTGGGTTTAGTAATAATTTGATGGTTTTCAAGACAAATTTCATAAAACCTGCCTTTTGAAAATGTAGTTTTCAATACATATTTTATTGAATAGGGTTAATGGTATGTAGATAAGTAATAATTAAATGTAGTTTTCAATAAGTGATTTATTATATTAAAAAAATAGATAAAATAAATCTATAATATAATTAAATAAATTTTTTAATAAAAACTTTCCTCTTTTAGCAAGTTGTCAATATATAAGAATTGCTGAGAGCTTGCCATGTGTCTCACTTGCCTAAATACTCATTTTGCTTTATTATATTGTATGATATATATATATATATATATATATATATATATATATATATATATATATATATATATATATATATATATATATATATATATATATATATATATATATATATATATATATATATATATATATATATATATATATATATATATATATATATATAATTTAACAATTTCATGTGCATGTGGAGTGCCTATGCTTTATTTTATTGGTTAGCGTTAAATATCAACAATGTGCGGTGCAAATGGACATACTTTTTTTCATTTAGAGCCAACAATGTGCAGACTACTAGTTCCTAGCAAAGTTATTTCCATGATACTGAAAAATTGGATTGGACCCTGCGTATGGTCTAAACTGCTAAAAAACCGATAACTAAACCGAAAACCGCCTAAAAAACCGTTAAAAACGGTCAAACCAGAGTTCATTTAATTTCGAAGATTGAACCATATTCAAACAGAAAAAAAATGAAAGAAGAAAATATATCTTTTTGTATTCTACAAATAGAAAAATTCTCAAAATAAGCAGTGACAAAATGTAAAATAAAGAATTGAAAGTAAAGTATTTAGTTGTGTTTTATTTATAGAAAAAAAAAAGAAAAACTAATGTGAGTATTTAGGATAAAAAATAGTTCATATCCAAATTGATGGTGAAAGTTACAAGATAGAGTAAGATGAAGTGGCGACTCATAACAGAAAGAGGAGATTAGGAATTCTTTGCATTGTTTTAAACAAATCCCAATCCAAATATTTTTTTATAAAGTGATACTATCTACCAGTAACTTTTTTTTTTACGATACGATATATTCTATATTAGATTATTACACTATATATATAGTATTATACTATACTTGCTAACTTGCCATAAGTTTTTATTTTATTTTTATTTCACAGGAAAAAACAATAACAAAAATAATATTAAAAATATTTTATAAATATTTTAATCAAATTTTAAAATAGTAATTATATTAATAAAATTGTGTTATATATATTTAATATAATATATTGTAAAAAATTTAAATAATTTTTTTTGGGCAATGCTAACTTGTGCCCCAAGGGCATAAGTTAATAAATTCGTTTATAGAAATTTTATTTTGAAAAAAATAAAATAAAAAATTAATTTTATAATTTAATTAAAATTATTGCACAATTTTTAAAATATTCTTTTTTCAATTAATTCTTAACTTGTGCTCTAGGGCACACGTTAGCATTATCTTTTTTTATACCAAGCTGACCTTGGTTGAATCCCGGTTAATTACATTGATTTTTCCAAAGGTACTTAGGGCACTTCCTTTGACCCCATTTTGCTTAAAGTAAGACCGCCCCTGAATACAAATTAATTATATCTGTTTTGATGAAAGCTTGTTAGGTGTTACGGAAATGTTGTTGGATGTTAGGGATAAGTGGTCGAATTTGTTAGAAGTTTGAGGACGATGGTTGGTTACGAGTAGGGATGTCAATTGTATCTGTTAATGGGGATCCCTGTGGGGAATATCTGCGCGGAGATCCGAAGTTGGGGATTTTTTTTCCCCGTGGGAATGGGGATGGAGGGAAAAGTTCCCCCGATAACACTTTGGGGCGGGGATTGGGAAAGTATCCTCCGCCCCGTGGATTCCCCGACTCCGACGATATATTTTAATTTGTATACTTTATATATTATATATATATATATATATATATATATAATTATATAAATTTACATGAAAAATATTAATGTATTAGAAATTGAAGAGTCATTAGAAGTTATAGATTTGTCACACATAATCAACCGCTCGCGCTGGACGACATCGGTATTGTGGTAGTAAATTAGTGGAAGCACGGTAGCAAAAAGTTATGTTACTATTTATTTATTTATTTATTTTTACATAAAAAATATTAGCAACATCAAGCTCTTTTGCTTTTTTTTATTTATTATTGATGCAAGATGTATTTTGATTTTTTTTATAAAATAAAAGATGCAAATATATGCGTTTTAAAAAAAACAGAAAAAAATAACAAAGTACTAGTGTCATAGTTTTGATCAAAAAGTGTAGAAATTTTCTTAAGATTCAATCTCCGTGGATATCCGTGGGGATCTGTGGGGATAGGGATGGGGGGAAATATTCCTCCGTGGCGGAGAATGGGGATGGGGAATAAAGTTGGAGGCGGGGCGGGGAGCGGAGAAGCATCCTCCGAACAATCTCTGCCCCGTTGACATCCCTAGTTACGAGTGTCAAATAAGAATCTATTCGGTGATAGATACAAATTTGACACAGATGCATACCATGCCATGTATTCTCGGCTTGATTTACATTCTTGAGGCATGATTTCTCCATATAAGACAGTTTTATGGTGATTATGCCATTGACGACGCTCATTATTTTAATGGTCTCTCCAATACTAGTATGACCGTTGATCAAGTAGTTAACTATTATGATAATCTTCCATGCACTTTGGAGGACACAGTATGTCTTGTTGAATGCCAAACTAGAGTTTAACCCTATCTGAATGATGCATTTCAAAATAAGTGAAGCTTATTATAAAAGTTTATGAACTCCGTACGTCATTATCAGTTGGTTTCAGATCTTCAAGTCCGAGATAGGGCTCCATGTAAACTGTTACATACATTCAAATAATTAGTTAAAAAAATAATTGTTAAAAATTGTATGAATTGAGTTAAGTGTTAAAGTTATTACATCAATCGGCTCAAAATAATCAATGAATGCTCGATATCCAGGAGTACAATGATGGGGTGTTTTTTCGTAATTCATCTCATATGCGGACCGCCTAAAAAAGAAAAAATTATTACCTAAAAAATACACATAATAAACAGATTTAAAAAAAATATTGAAACATACTTGGTTGCATATGAAAATTAGTATGTGTTAGGATTCATTAGTGCTAGTCTTGGCATTCTCGACCACCCCTAAGCCTAAAGTAAAACTGCATAACCAACAAAATTTTGCACTTCGTTTTTGACGCATTTACACAAGTGTCTGTATAGATGCGCTAAAGTTGCAGATCCCAAACTTTACTTACCAATTTTATTAATGTCAGATAATAATGGTAAATATTGCAATTTTAGGCAATTTTGGGGTAACCGGTTACATGTGTGAAAAATGGTGGAAAACGCAATTTTAGGCAATTTTGGGTGATGTAACCGGTTACAGGGTTGATGTAATCGGTTACATCGAAGAAAGGTGGGGTATTTTCGCTTCTGAAATTGATGTAACCGGTTACATGAATGATGAGACCCGTTAGATCATTGTGTTGACTGATTTTTCCAAAACTTTGAAAATTCATATCTTTTGATCTGTAAGTCCGATTGACGTGTCGTTTGGACCGTTGGAAAGCGAAAAATATCATCTTTAACATGATCATAATTTTGGGTTTTTCAAATTAATATTTTCTGATGTTAATTTATATTTCGCATTTCAGTGTTGTGTATAATGCGATGATTTTGGTGATAATTGATGAAGATGTTGTTTGGATGATGATCTTATAACTTGTAGACTATATTACGATGATGTTGTTGTTGTTGGTGACCTGAAAAGACAAGAATCATTGTTGAAGGCTTACTCCTTTTTTTTTATTATAATGTTGTTGGGATTGAAGTGGTGATATTGTTTGAATGAAGTGTGGATAAATTGCATAATGTATTGCATGATGATGTTGATGTTACTGGCCTGGAATGGCGTAATGCTGAGGGCTGATGCCCTGTTATTGCATAATTATATTGCAGTACGATGATGTTGATGTTGTTGACTTGGATTGGCAAGTGTTGAAGGCTTATGCCTTGTGGTTGCATAATTGTTGTCGTTGTGTTGTATGTTGTGAATGTTGCATTATTGAGTCGCAAAATTGAATTCTTAAGTTGACCTGGATTGGAAAATTAAGTTGGTCTGGATTGGTAAATTAAGTTGGCATGGATTGGAAAAGTAAGATGGCCTCAAGCCCATTGTGTGGATTGAATGCAAAGTTGAGACGAAGGCTCATGCCTTGTTAACGCCTCTATTAATTGGAAATTATTAAGTTTGGAGTTATGCTCTGTTGGTACCACATGCATTTGCACATAGTCATTTTCATTGCATTTTTATGATGATATGATGTTAAGTTGTTTGTGAATGATTGACGATATGTTGATGGTTGATTAAAAGTTGTATTGTGTTAAGAAGTGGTGAATTGTGTGTGATCTTATTTTTACTATAATTATTATCACACGTTCCTTTATACTGTTTGATATCTCACCCCTTTTGTTTGAATGTTACTCTATTTTGGTAACGTGCAGGTAATTAGGAATGAAGGCTAAATACCTTCGGTAGTTTGAGTCGGTGTCGTTGCTCTGATATGTAACACTCGACGTGGATGAATACTAGTTGTTTTACTATTTGTTTCGTTGTTGCATTTTAAGTTGTCGTTGAAGTATTTTCACAGCTTGATGCCGATTATGTTGGATTAAGATGTTATGATGTCTTAAAAGTTGAATCATGATGAATTCCGCTGCCTAATCCAGCGACATAATTAGCGACGTGTGAACAACGTGGCTAATTAATGTTAGTTGCGACGTGAAGCCAACGTCGCCACCTGTATTTTATTATTAAATAACTTTGCAGTATTAAAGTGGTTGGGAGTCAGACATGGGGGGCTGTGAATAACAGTTGCGACGTGGGTGGCACGTCGCTACATTAATGACATAAATTAATTCATCACACCCCATAACGTTCAAATGGGGGAATATTCAAATTTTTGAAAAATTTGGTGGTGACGTTATTGTCACGTTGCTACATTTATAATTCAAAATGGGGGGAAATATGATCTGACACATTGGCAGCTTTGCAGTTGTGTAAGTGACCGTTGACTTGTTGCGACGTGGATATCACGTGGCAAGTAGCGATGTGCCTTCCACGTCGCTACATTATGTATTAATCCACCCATTTAACTTCCCCCCACCACCATTCACGAACACACCTTCTCTTCCAAAATCAAAACCCTTCTCTTCTCTGCAACCAAACCCATTTCTCTCCCAAAATCATCTACTCCTAAAATCCAACCTTTCTCTCCCAAATTAATTCAATCCCAATTCAATTTCAAAGGTAGTTAAGATTATTTTGATATTTTGTTTATTTTCTTATAATTTTATTATGTATTTTGTTGTTAATTTTTGATTTTTTTTGTATAGGTTAATTAGTAGATTGAAGAAGGTTGTAGATTGAAGAAGGAGGAGTAGATTGAAGAAGAGGTAAGTTATTTTTGTGTATTATAGTATATATTAAATAGATTTAATAGGTATTGTATTTGTTGAAAATATATTGTGTTTGTTATAAAATTTATAAAATTCTAGTATATATTGTGTTTGTATATATTGTGTTTGTTATATTGTGTTTGTTGAAAATATATTGTATTTGTTATAGAATTTATAGTATGTATATTGTGTTTGTATTTGTTCTAGTATCTCTTAATAAGAAAATCAAACAACAAGACTATGGGAGATTGATTCCTAAGATTTTCGGCTTAAACTCCTAACCTTAGGGTTAGGGGCCTTGGTCTTTGGGGGTTTTTCTCTTAGGTTTTTCTGTTGTTTCAAGTTTTATCTAGGGTTAGACAAGATGAGGTTTTCAAAAGAGGGTCAATGGATGAAGGTGAGGGGAGGAGGCAGGAGTGTGTTGAAGTGGGATATAGCTAGAGAAGGAAAAAGGATGCTGAAAGAAACAGATGTTTCGTCGTCTTTTTTTGTCACTGAGTTTGGAGATAGGTGGAAAGCTAGGGATTTATTTTATGAATTCAAAGATATGGGAGATATAGAGGAAGTGGTAATCCCACCTAGAAAAGATAGATTCGGGAGACGCTTTGGTTTTGTTCGGTTTCTTAATGTCATAAACGAGAACTTAATGGCAACAAAACTGGATAACATTTTTCTTGATGGAAGAAAGCTCTTCGTAAACTTGCCTCGATTCAGTAGACCTAAGGCCTTTAAAGAAGCTGTCAAAGAGACCAAGAGGGAGCCGACTCAGACGGTTTTGCAAGTTAATAATGGTGATAAGGTTAGGGGTAACAGATTTGGTAAGTTTGTGAAGAATCGTTCTTATGCGGATGTTATCCAGAATACCTGTGGCGATAAAGATGGTTCAGCAGGTAGTCCGATGAAAAAAACAGTGTGGTACCAACCAAGTTTAGATGTAATCTCGCAATACAAGAAGGCTTACACAGGTTGGGTTAAGGATCCGGGACAAATGGTAGATTTTAAGAAACTTTTTCATGAGGAAGGAATTTTTACTATTAGAATAACGAGCATGGGTCCTAATCTCTGCCTATTGGAAGACTTGGTTGAAGGTGACGTTGATTTGTTCCTGGAGGAGAGGAAATCTTGGTGGGAGCAGTGGTTTTGTAAGATTAGGAAGTGGGAGCCGACAGACATAGATGAAGAGAGGGTGGCATGGATTAGAGTGGTGGGAGTCCCTTGTCATGCATGGGGTGAGAAGTGTTTTAGCATCTTAGTTGAATCCATAGGAGTTTTCGTGAGATGTGATGAAGGAACGGCTCTGAAGAATAGGTTGGATGCAGCTTGCATTTGCATCAGAACTAGTCACAAGGAAAAACTGGATGTGGCGGTTAGGTTAAACATAGAAGGCATATTTTTTGAAGTCAGATTAATGGAGGACGTTCACGGTATCCCTGAATGTCCAAAGCATTTGGCTTTTTGGGAAGATTCGGAATCGGAGTCATTATCCCAGGCGGAGGGTAGTAGGACCGGTGGGGAGGAGGAAGAAGATGTTCAAATCGAGGCAGAAAGTGAAAAGCTGTTTGTAGGTGTTGATGGGACAGAACCTGCATATAGGGATAGACAAATGATCTCTATTTCTGATTCACAGAGTCAGAAACTTTTGGAAAAGGTGTTTTTTGAAGTTTCTAATGCTGGTAATAAGGAGTATACCGAGGCTAACTTTAAGGAAGCATTTAATGATAGTGGGTCAAATGTCAATACTAGCTGTGTGGGGGAGTCTGTTCGTGCAGAGGCTGTGGAGAAGAGAGGGGGTGATGCTGACTCAGCAAAGGTTAATAGTGGCTTAAAATCTATTGGGCCTGGTTCCTCTATGGATAGGTCTAATGGGCCTTTATCCTTTGATGAGGTCTGTAGAAGTGTGTGCAAGGGGGTGGGACCTGCAAGTCTGCCTAAGGGCCCAAGCTACAGGAAATCAAAAAAAACAAAAAAAATAAAAAAGAGAAGCCTAAGCGAAAATTTTGGAAAACAAGTTTCAATTTCTTCCTCATATTTTGCCTGTATCGCTCCATGGCATGAGAAAGGCGTCGGAATTAATAGAAGAAAGGGAAGCATGGTCCAGACGGAAAGGAATGGTTTAGCCGGCACCTCTTCATCTTCAACCGATACCATCTCAATAGGTGAGTCCTTCTCGGAATCTTCTCTAGCGGATTCTGCTATAATTCGTTGTAATAAGCGACTGACTGAGAAATCGGATGTGGGTACGAGGGTGTGGAATTCAATTACCAATTTAGGGGTGGTAAGTGGTAAGGAGGATAATGAGAACGAGAGGATGATTAGTGATATGGAGGTTAGGGATAAGGAGGGTATGAGGAGTTTGAAGGTGATTAATGAGAGTGTCCGATGAATTTGCTTTCCTACAATATCAGAGGGGGTGGAACTCTTTCTAAAAGAAAAAGAGTTGGTTTGTTGATTCAATCGTTTGGCATAGATGTGTGTTTCTTACAAGAGACGAAATTAGTTTCTTTTAACGATGTCCTTGCAAGAGAGTTCTGGGGTAATAATGATGTGGAATGGACAGCGAGTCATTCTAGAGGAGCTTCGGGTGGTATGGTGATCTTATGGAGAAAAGGCGCTATAATGGTTAACTATAGTTTTTTGGGTAGTGGTTTTGTTGGTATTAATGTTGCGTGGAAAGGAGAAGGGTATAACCTTGTTAATATATATGCGTCTTGTAAAAGGGTGGAGAGACTTGTTACATGGGAAGCTTTGATTTCGCTTAAACAAGGGAGGAATTTGGAGGAATGGTGTGTGGCGGGAGATTTCAATGAGGTTTTGAGAAGAGAGGAGAGGTTAGGAGAAGGAGGTCACCGGAATTGTAAAGGGATGGAGGACTTCCGTAATTTTGTGGAAGGTTTGAATTTGATAGATGTAAATTGTGTCGGAGGGAAGTACACTTGGTTCAAAGATAATGGCAAAGCTATGAGTAGATTGGATAGATTCTTAGCTTCAAAGAAGATGTTAGATAGATGGGAAGTGGTTGATCAAAGAATAGAGAGAAGAGAAATATCGGATCATGCCCCCATTACTCTTAGAGTGGGTTATGTTGATTGGGGTCCTAAACCTTTTTGCTTTAATAATGCTTGGTTTAAGCATGAGGATTTCTTTGATTTTGTGGTTCAAGAATGGAAGTTGTTGGATTTAAGAGGAAGGGGAGACTATGTGCTTTATGAAAAATTAAAAAAGATCAAGGAAAAGATTCGGGTGTGGAATAGGGAAGTGTTTGGTTGGATTGATTTGAAGGTGGAAGAGGCAATGGATAAAATATATGATCTTGATAAGGCTATTGAGGTGAATGTTGGGGGAGGTATTGAAAAAGAGGTTTTAGATAGAAGCTTGGCTACCAAAGATTGTTGGAATTTCTTGGATATGAAGGAGAGTATGCTAAGATTGAAGTCTCGTAATCTTTGGTTGAAGGAGGGAGATAAGAATACAAAGTTCTTTCATAATTCTATGAAGGAGCGTCATAGGCGTAAAGCGATCTCCTCGTTGGAAGCCCCTCAAGGTAGAATAGAAGGTGTAGTGAAGATAAAGGAGGAAGTTAGAAGACACTTTGATGATTTCTATAGGGAGGAGGATAGGGATAGACCGGTTCCGGAAGGCCTTGTGTTCAACACTTTGAAAGAGGAAGAGGCTTCATGGCTAGAGAGGGTTTTCTCAGAAGAGGAAGTGAAAGAAGCGGTGTGGTCTTGTGATGGGAACAAAAGTCTGGGTCCGGATGGTTTTACCTTAGAGTTCTTTAAAAGGTTTTGGATTGTGGTTAAGGAGGATGTTCTCCTTTTTGTCCATGACTTCTATGAGAGGGGGAGACTCATTAAAGCTTGTAATTCCGCGTTCATCACTTTAGTCCCTAAAATCAACAATCCTCAATCTTTGAATGAATATCGACCTATTTGTTTGGTGGGAAGCTTGTATAAGATTTTGGCTAAGTTGTTGGCAAATAGGTTAAAGAAGAGGATTGGGAATCTTGTTTCGCAAAATCAATCGGCTTTTATTGAAGGTAGAAATATTTTGGATGGCGTTCTTGTTGTGAATGAGGTGATGGATTTAGCTAAAAGAGAGAAAAGAAGTTGTGTGGTTTTGAAAGTAGATTTCGAGAAAGCTTATGATAGAATAAGTTGGAACTTTGTTAGATATATTTTTAAAAGGATGGGTTTTGGAGATCGGTGGGTGAGGTGGATGGAGTGTTGTGTTTTTACTAGTTCCTTGGCTATTCTTGTGAACGGGAGTACTACAAAAGACTTTAGTGTGGAGAAAGGCCTTAGACAAGGCGATCCATTGTCCCCGTTTGTCTTTGTGTTGGTCATGGAGGTTCTCACGGCGCTAATGAAAAGATCTAAGG
The DNA here is from genome assembly GCF_029867415.1 of Vicia villosa. Lineage (NCBI taxonomy): Eukaryota > Viridiplantae > Streptophyta > Magnoliopsida > Fabales > Fabaceae > Vicia > Vicia villosa. The sequence continues at coordinate 200,342 of NW_026705337.1, forward strand.
AGATAGGAGAATTCCGGGGGTTTCGTTATAAAGAGGATAAGGAGATGGATTTGCTTCAATTTGCGGATGACACAATATTTTTGGCCGAAGGAGATCCCGCGAATCTTTGGAGTATGAAAGCTATTCTTAGAGGTTTTGAAATGATGTCGGGCCTTAGAGTTAACTTCCATAAGAGTAATCTTTATGGTATTAACGTGGGTGAGGAGTTTTTGGAAGCGGCTTCGTCTTTCTTAACTTGTAAAGTGGGTTCCTTACCTTTTAAGTTCCTTGGGGTGAGAATAGGTGATAGCCCTAGGAAACTTTATATGTGGAAGGATCTTTTGGTTATGTTTAGAAAACGGCTTAATAGTTGGAGAGGTAGATATCTTAGCATGGCGGGTAGAGTGGAGATGATTAATTCGGTTCTCAATGCTCTTCCGATTTTTTCTTTATCGTTTTACAAAGCCCCTAAGAAAGTGTTACAAGAGATAAAATCTATTCAAAGTAGGTTTCTTTGGGGAGGTGGAGATCAAGAAAAACCTATTCATTGGGTTAGTTGGGATACGGTTTGTAAATCTAGAAAGGAAGGAGGTTTGGGTGTTAAGAATGTGGAAATAATGAATGTTGCTTTAATTAGTAAATGGAAGTGGCGTATTCTTACGGAAAAGGAGGCGGTGTGGCAAGATTTGTTAAGAGCTAGATATGGCAACATTAGTCTTAAAGTTTTGATTGGAGATGTCTCAATTTTGTCAAAGAAGGAGTCGCATTGGTGGAGAGATTTAATAGCCTCGGATAATTATGAGAAGCTTCTTTTCGATCACTTTACGAGTGCTATTAAATTTAATGTTGGGAATGGTTTCTCTACTCCGTTGTGGTTCGCTTTTTGGGCGGGTCAAAAATCTCTTATGGAATTATTTCCTAATTTATTCTCTCTAGCTGGAAATTTTCTGGACTCAATTAATCTTGCAGGAGCTTTTGTTGAAGGAGTTTGGAATTGGAACTTGGCTAGTTGGTTTGCAGAAGGGAGTATAGCGGCTGAGTTAGCAGCGCATCTGCCCCAAAATTCCACGCACAGTAGAGTGGCAGCGCTGGAAGCCACCGTAGCAGGCCTTGCTGCCGCCAACAGTGGTGCTGGGACTGCTTCTGTCCCGACTCAGCACCTGGCAGCTGAGTTGCAGTCTTTACTGGCAGCTCTTAATACTGTTCGGATCAAGGAAAATGTTGAGGACAGCTTCTCTTGGGCGAAGGATTCTAGTGGGAGCTTTACCGTTAAATCGTGCTATGAATTTTTTAAGAAGTTTCTATCCGGTCCGCCGTTGGAAAGTGAAAAGGTTGAGGCCTTAAACTTTCTATGGAAATTCAAAGTTCCTCCAAAGATTCTTTGTTTTGCTTGGAGGTTTTTATTAAATAGATTGGCCACTAGAGATCAATTGGTGAGAAGAGGTGTGTTGGAGGAAGGAATTGATTCTAGGTGTGCCTTATGCGGCTCCGGTGAGGAATCTTTATCTCATCTTTTCTTTTCGTGTAACGTCACCATTTGCATATGGAGAAGGGTGTTTATGTGGCTTGAATTATCCGGATTTTTGTCCTTTGAAGAGTTTGGGGATTTCTTCTATAATTTCCGGAAAATTCCTTGCATTGTTAAGCGTACGATTGTGGGTACCGTTTGGCTTGCTACGGTGTGGTCGATTTGGCTTAAGCGGAATGCGGTGATCTTTGAGAAGGAAGTTTTTAGCTTTACCGAATGTATGTCGGTTATAGTTTTGAGCTCTTGGAGGTGGTTATGTGCTTTCCATAAGAGAGTTAATCTTTATAATTTTTATCTTTGGAACACTCTACCTCTTCTTTGTTTTGAAAGGTAGTAGTTCTTTTTCTTGTATCGGTTCGGAGCATCCCTTTTGCTCCCGTTTAATTCCATTACCTATTTAAAAAAAGTATATATATATATATATATATATATATATATATATATAGGTATGTTTATTATATATGTTTATATATTAGGTATATTATAAAGTTTTCATTTTTAATTTTTATTATATATATTAGTTATTATAATGAGTAATATTATACTATATTTTAAAAAAACAGAATATATATTAGATATGTTTATTATACTATATTTTAATTTATTTTTATGTAATTTATTATACATTTTAATTTATTAAAATATTAGTTTTAAATTTTTAGTTTTATTTAATTGAATTTATTATATAATGTTTATTATATGAATTTATTTTATACAAATTTATTATATAAATTAGTTTTTATAGATTTTATTATATATATTTTATTATATAAATTTTATTTTATAGATTTTATTATATAAATTTTATTATATAAATTTTATTATATATATTTTATTATATATATTTTATTATATATTTATTAATTATATAAAATATATAAAACAAAACAAATCTAGCGTGAATAAATTTTTTTAAAAAAAAAAGCATTTAATGTAGCGATGTGGTAAACACGTCGTTACATTGGTCAACAAACACATTTTCCCACACCTGCCACACCTATTGTGTGTGCAGGGAGCTGTTTCCTATGTCATCCTGTTGCGACGTGGGAGTCACGTCGCTACTTTCTGACGTGGTCTCCACGTCGCTACAATGTTGCCACGCTTGCTCCTGCGACATACATGCTCACGTCGCTATTTTTTGGTTGCCACGTGATTTTGCACGTTGCGACGTGTAATCCACGTCGCTGCAGAGAACTTTTTTTGTAGTGAAAGTTGTTTTTGGAAAATTAAATATGTCGTATTCGGTTCATCCAAGTTAATAGTGTTATGTATCTATTTGTTCAAAAATTTGAGCACTTGTATGATGTTGTTTTAAATATAGCATCCCATTTGATGCTGTTTGAAATTTAATTACTATGATTGTTTATTTAAATATAACGATGGGGAAATAGGGTGTTATAGGGCAAATCTTCACCTTTTTCCTCCACCATTAAATAGTGTTCGCACCTGGACTGGGAGGAGCCATTTATATTTTGTTCACCTCCGTAAATGCATTAAGCGAAGGTGTACCTTTTTCCACATTACTTGTTAGTTCTTAAGAAATTTGTTCCCGGTACGGTGGTAGAAATGCAAACACTTCCTGTATACAGATGACGACACTGTTATCAATGGGAAACAAATTTTCCACCGACTTTTCTGGGCATTCCAACCAAGCATGAAAGGTTTTCATATTGCAAACCTATGCAACTTGGAATGCGACTCGTACGATGCACGTGCATGTGGTACCAACGAAGCAAAGCCCCCAACTTAATAATTACCAATTAATAAAGGCATCAACAAGGCATAAGCCTCAACTTACAACTTTTATCAGTCCACGCCAACTTACAGAGCAAAAGCTCCCAACTTTTTTGCTATTAATGAGACAACGGATGAATGTATCAACAACACACCAACGATTCGACTTTGGCATAATCCTAAAAATTGATTTCTTTGCCAATTTATAGAGGCAACACAACAACAATCATCTAACCTGCAATTTACAACAGTAATATACATGCAAACCACCTATACAACTCACCGTCTCGACCGAAATATTCGTAAACCGCAAGATATAATTATTCGGGTAGTTCGACTATATTCTGCTAATTAATTTCCCTGCTATAATTGCTGATATTTTCTACTCTGTTGATGTTCTAATATTTTCACTACTAGCTACTGTAATATTCTTTTGCTACTCCACTTCATTACCAACCAATCATCACTATTGAATTACTGTGCTAGTTACAGTTATATTTTCCTGCTAATTATCTTCCATTACTTTTCCTAAATCTTTCATGTGCTCCCATTATGGTTTATCATCATAGTTAATTGTTATTAAAACCTATTTAAGATAAGTAACGCATGAATTGTTTAATGATTTTTACTAACTACATGTGCATGTGCAGGGATACATTTTTATACTTAAAAAAATTGGTGGCACTCACCACCACTAGGGGCCACCGCCTACTATCTCCTTCAACTACAGGGGGTGAGCGCCCCCTTCTTGTTATGATCATAGGGGCAACCGCCCTATCCTATGGTGACAGTCGCCCCTTTCCCCCACTTTACTACTTCATATATTATTTTAATATAGTGACACTCAACACTATTTTTATGTATCTCAGAAAAACTTACGTTTTTATCAAAATTTCAGTCGATTCTTCCATTGATTTTCAGTCGATTAATCATGCTATCTCAGAACATCACAGGAACACTTAATTTTAATGACAATTCGCCTTAATTTCCAATTATTTCCTATAGCCACACTAACAAATCAGTTTATCTTGTATCAGTAACAGACTATTCAATCGAGTTTAACCAACAATCTCAGAGCAATAATTCATCACAGGTAGTTCACAGATCAACACATCATAAATCACAACCATACAACAAATTCATCAATCCAACACAAGGTAATAACTGCGATTACATAAATAGAACTAAATCCCCACATAACAATTATCATAATTCCTATTATATAGTAAGAACCCCACCCTTACCTTGAATTGAAGGTTGCTCTACAAGTCTACCGATCGAATCTAACCTTTTGCTGTTAACTCTCAACCTTGTTTCTTTCTTTGCAACTTTCTCCCGTTCACTCTTTCTATCTCTTTCTCTATCTTCACTTTCTAAATAACCTAGTTTTTCTACTAAAATTAAAACCTCATATATTATTATTCTTTTTTTTAATAGACAAAGATTCTATTAAAGGAAGCTAAAGGGAGCTCCACCCGATAATACAAACACCGAAACAGCTACTCTTAGTGGACTTAAAATAGGCCCAATTAAAATTCACATTATACTACTAGCATTACTACTATTAATCTACTAATTAATCAACTAATAATAATAATAATATAAACTTATACCGACAATTCACAATATCATCCAACTTCAACAAATAATACGATAATAATTTAATTAAATAATTAATTAAATTAACGGTCCAAAATACAATGTTTAGAAAAAGAAAATAAAGTCCATAAAGATAGCCATAAAGAATGTATTAGTAAGTTTTAAAGTTATATGTTATATATCCTATAATCTGCATATACTTTTCTTACTGATACTGTTGTTTGTTATTTTCTTAAAAGTTATACTTGATTTAATCTTAAAAATTGTGTGTAATATTTTATTTAATGATATGTTTTTTTTTCTTGAGAGAAATTATTTCTTACTGGTACATAGGCACATTAAGTTCGTTGATGCAGATACCAGAGTTAGTTCTTACAGTCGACTTCACTATGCTGAAAGAAAAAACTGTGTAGAAAGGGGAAGGAAGATTATGTGTGAAAAATAAATAGATCTTTATATGGATTGAAACAATCTCTTCGATAGTGGAATAGGAGATTCAACAAGTTTATGGCACGCATAAGCTTCGTTAGAAGCCAGTTCGACGATTGTCTTTACTTCTGATTTTTACCTGGTAATTCATTTGTTATTTTTTTTGCTTTACGTGGATGATATTCTCATAGAAAGCAACAATGTCGAAGATGTAATGAGGGTGAAGGATGACCTCAATAAGGAGTTCGATATGAAGGATCTGGGGGCAACATCCAGGATTCTTAGGATTGGCATCCGAAGAGATAGAAAGCAGTCGAAGTTATGCTTATCTGAAGTGGCATACCTACGAAAGATTCTCGACAAGTTTAGTCTGTCGAAATCAAAGCATGTTGTGACTCCGACAAATCCTCAATTCAAGTTGAGTATTGATCAGTGTCCCAATACTGATGTCGAAAGTGCATATATGAATAGCATTCCATATGCTAACATGGTAGGTTATTTGATGTATGTTATGGCTGCACAAGACCGATGTAGTATATGCAGTAATTCTTATAAGCAGATACATGTCGAATCCTTGAAAGACTCACTTACAATCAATGAAATGGATTCTAAGGCTTGGGCGAAGCCTTAGGTGAAGATAGTAAAGAAGTAATCGAAGGATATGTCGACTCTGATTATGCAGGTTGTATGGATTCCATAAAATATATTTCTGGATATGTTTTCACTATATTTTGCATAATAATTAGTTTGAAAGCAATAATTTAAAATGTTGTTGCTTTATCAACCACTAAGGAGGAGTATATTTCGTTTATTGAAGCAGTGAAAGAAGCATTGTGGTTTGAAGGTTTTATGAAAGAGCTGAAACTTCAAGGTTAAGGTATCACTATTAAATGTGATAGTTAAAGTGTTATACACATGTTAAAGAACTCATCATATCATGAGCGAACCAAGCACATCATGTAAGGGTGCATTTTATCAGAGTAATCGAGCGTGGAGAAGTTCAAGTGCCGAAGGTTTTGACACATTATAATGTTGTTGATATTATCACCAAGACATTGTCCAGTTGCAAGTTTTTCCACTGTATGCAGTTGATAAAGCTGCGTGACGAAAGCTAGTTTGTTCTTTGATATTAGAGTTTGTTCCAAGGTGGAGATTTGTGAGATATTGGATCGAACTCTAAGGGACTGGAGAGTACTAGCTTCCTGTTTTGACAGAGAATGTGTCGAAGATCTACAATTTGTTTGTTATGTCACATTGTTAGTATTTGTGAAAAACTCCATTAGTTTAGTATGTTAGGTTTATTCTAAATAGCATACTAGACTCTCATCATTGCATACTGCAAATCCTAATTTAGGTTGAGATGGTTATTTGTTATTCTTGTAACTTGTAATCTTGATTGGAAGAGAAAGTAAAGAATCACAGTTATAACCAATTCCTTTGTGTTCTTATTGCTCCCCTATTTTTTCTTCTCGTTGTGTTTCCTATTATACTCTATTCGAGGCATCCTTTTCACAACAAAAGGGTTATGAATTTATAGCTGCAGGTGACAGTCGTAAATATCATAACTCTTTTGTGTTTCTTTTAATAGATCTATTTGCCAGTGTCAGCTGCGAGAGACTACAACCTTGGATGGCTGCAAGATTGGTATGTTATTAGAAGTTCAACTACTTCTTGAATAAATAATGGAAAAATATCATTTTTTATTTTTTCTGTTAACTTCGGGGTTCATTTTGGTCCCTTAACTTTAAAATGTGTCATATTAGTCCTTAACTTTGAATACATAACTTTAATTTTTAATCTAAATTTAAAAAAAAAATTAAATTAACATTTATATTTCAGTCTTAAGTTTATGTTATCTTTATTATTATTTGTACCCTTATTATTTGATTGTGCTATAAATATCATATAAATAGAATACATATTTTTAATTACATTTAAGATATTTTTTATTTCTTATTTGGAAGAAACATTTTTTTCATTCAAGAATTCCTATACCCCTTATTTTATTTGTTCTCATTTTAATAATATTAAAGATTATTGAGTGTACTATAAATATTTTAAATAGAATATATATATTTTAAAAAATATTTAAGATTATCTTCACTCTATTCACACTTTAATTTTATTTTATTTTAATAATTCTTTTCATTAGCACTGACATATGAGTATTTTTTATTATTATTTCATTTTGATTTAAATTTAGGATAAGTAGTTTTATTTTTTAATTTAAAGTTTCTAAAAAAGTGACATTAATATTTATTCTTAAATTTACATTATCATTATTATTATTACTATATTATTATTTATACCTTATTATTTGAGCGTACTATAAGTATCATTTAAATAGAATACATATTTTTAATTACATTGAATAAATTATTATTTCCTATATAGTCATTACTTTTGAAGGAAAAATAAATCATGGTTGTAATTTCAAAATTCAATACATTTTAAATTTATTTTTCCTATATTAATTCTTTAATTTAAATTTTCTTACAAATACCTATATCATGGTGGGTGGTTGGTTCCTTAGTGCCTTTTGCTGGTGGAGTAGTGTTGGCGTCTGCAACGGAGGCCAACTTCAATTGGTAAGATTATTCCTTTTAGGCCACCGGGGGAAGAGAAGATGGGAATTGAATTTATTACAGGAAAATATACTATTCGGTCATTTGAATTACATTAAAAATGTTTAAGATCATTTATATAAAATGCAAGTGATTATATTAAATTGGTTGGTAAATAATTAGTAGCTATGAGACATTTAAGTGGAGCAAATTTCAATTAGAAAATTTTATAGAACAAAATAAGTGTGCATGTTACAAATATTATAATAAAATTTAAAAAAAATGAGTACATTCAATGTCGATTTTTAGAAGGAAAAAAATGCCTTTTTGGAAGGGGATTTCCTTAAAAAAAATTCTTAATCATCACGAGCCATCTTTTGGGTTGAGAAAATGCAGCTGAATGACCTCCACTCTTTATTGTAGCAAAAGATGGGATATCCCCGTATACTTGAGTCCGAACCACCACCTTAACCATCAAATATCAAAATAAGTTTGTTTTACATGTAGAAATATGAATGAATCTAAGCAAGTAAAGTGACACTTAAAAGGTTTATAAAAAACAAAAGATAAAAATTTGTTATGCCTATAAATTTAGATAATTGGTTCATAATTCACAAAAACGTAATATTTTTTACACTCAAGTAGGACATATATTTACCTGACCACATTGAAACCAAGTGTCATGATGCCTTGTAGTTTTCAATCCAAAATCTTTGGCCTCTTCTCCTATTAAAATCATTATCCCCATAAATTGAATGACAGCGTGAACATCACCACTGTAAGCAAAAAAAAACCTTGCTTAGTAAAAAAAATTAATATTAAATAAATAGTAAAAATATCATATTACAATATTACCTGTAAGATAGTATCCTAACACCCAATCTAACAAGTGTTCCTAGTATTGAGGTGGTTGAGTTGAGCTGCTCACGAGGATTATAGAATAAAACCCTACTATAAAATATAAGTGAAATTAGTATCAGGATTCAAATTTTATAAATTTAAAAAGTTAACCACTACATAGCAACAAGATAATTAAAATAAGTTATTTAAGAAAATCAATACAATTAAGAAAATCAAAGAAAGTAACATGATTAATTATTAACACAATATAATTTAATTTCCAAAAAAGAAAGAGTATATGTCTAGCTTTTAAATGAAAATTATATAAAACATACAAAATGCATGAAAAAAAACTATGGTTAAAGAATCTAAACTGAGGCATATTGAAATACTTAAGGTGAAAATAATAATGATTGAATAACATCTCTGATGGAAGCACAATTCAACAATCTTGATTAGAAAATTAGTAGCAATAATTTCATAATTTAATCGATAACATGAAATACTAAAATAATAAAAATTGTAACAAAGTGCATGAAAATCATAATAATCTAATATATGTAGTCTGTGAAGTGAGAAATCAAACTTAAAATGATAAAGATGAGTTGAAAATTAAAAAAAGAAAAAAAATTAAATTTATAATCTAGTACACATGATTTGTTAATTTAATTTTTTAAATTAAAAGACTTATTAGTTACAAATCGACAAACTTTGCATCCATGTAAAAAATATTTGGTTTCCTTTTTTATTAAAGTATGTATTAGTTGCATCTCTAATACATACATGAGCTTTCTCTCCTTTTTGCTAAACAAAGAGAGAGAACAAACATAAAAACATATCATTAAAACAAATTAAAAAGAAATTTTAAATTTAAAGAGAGAGGAAATGTCTATATACCTTTAGGTATTCTTCGTTTTCTAGTGGTGTTGGGCAAGTGTCACTACATATATCCTTCTCGTTGGTATACCCATGTACCTGCACATGAAATATAAATTCATATATTAAAGTGAGATATTATTAAATCAAATACATGAAAATATCCTTTAAAAAAATCCATATACTATATACACACATCTGTGGACAATATTGTATTAACATCTCGGCAAGCTGCAATATGTTTTAAATTGATATACTCCCTTTTGATAGACGAATAACTACATATATTTTTCAGCTTCCAATATGTTGACTTGGATATTGTTTTGTGAGCCCGGAAAAATTCAGCTGTGTAGTTATAATCCGTATCAAAGTCCAAAAGAGGATTTCCAATCTAAAAAATCAATAAATAAGTTGGTAATTGATCATACATAGTATTCAAATCTATTTATAATCTATTAAAAGAGAGTCGTAAATGTATTTGTTATTACATCATCACAATTTTGTATGTCTTTAAATTTTTGATGTGATATGCTTGAAACATGTTTCATCAACTCATGTCTTATTCTCTATATGGAGATCCATGTCTTCTATATGCTGCATTGTTTTTAACATATTTTTATATCATATATTTATTAATTTCATTAAACCAGTAAAATTAGTCATTTATTTCTCAAATAATTTGCTTTCATTATTTGTTTTTAAATTACTCATATTTTCATCATGAACATTTGCTTGTTCTTCATAATTGTTTTACTCATATTTCCATAACCACCATGTAACACATAAGGAACTTAGCATGCTAAGGCTGATAATATATTTATAAAAATTGTTTATAATAAATATATTGTAATAATAAAAAACATAAAAATTAAAAAAATTAAATTTTTGTTGTACTAAAGAAAAATCTGTAATTTAAAAAAATAATTTCATTGTACTACTAAAGAAAAATCAGTATAATGTGCAAGTTTTATTCCAATAAATATTAAAATGAAGATTACTTACAGCAATTTCCTTTAAATTTATCTCAGCGTTGGTTTTAAGGATGAGTTGTGCAGGCTGTCGCTTTAAACATAAGAAATGTCAAAAAAAATTATCATAAAAAACCTACTCTTTTGAATGCAAGTCTCTACAGTAATGAATACTCTGAGAAAATACCACAATTTATGTCGACATAGTTCGAATTACACATCTACACAATAATAAAATAATCAAGTTCTTCATTATTATTTTTTCTAAAGTAAAATAATAGTTTTGGGTGCTTCATTATTATTTTTTTCTAAAGTAAAATAATAATTTTGGGTGCCATTTTTGTGCACTCAGGGAGAGAGTGTGGCGTTGCTATCACAATTTTTTAGGTCATTTATCTATGTAAAACAATTTCAAACAGCCTCACTTCAAAGTATAATAGAATAGTATATGGGCGGCTTCTTCTCAATAAAATTGATAACAATGCAACAAGTATATATTGTGGTAAATAACACTTTTTTAAAAAGCAAACTTAAGGGTAAAACTGAAAGGAATTATTCAACTAACATGGAAATAGTTTTCCCTTATAAAAATTAATTAATTTACCCTTGTTCCAACTGTAAGGATATCTGACCAGACCTCTTATGGTAGGCTTGAAAGGCCCTATTGACCAAATGCTCCTCCTCCAAACGAAAAACACCCAGGTCCTACAAATTCTGAAGAAAAAAAATGACAACATTACTTGAAAATATAAAAATGATATAAAAAATATTTAAGTAATTTTAAAATTTAAATAACAATGGTGATATTAGTTTTTGTCACATTATAATTTTAATTAGATTTATATTATAATAATAAATTATATAAAAAAATAAAACATAAAAATAAATTCGTACACACACAATTATTATTTTTAAATAGGTAATAGAATTAAACGGGAGCAAAAGGGATGCTCCGACCCGATACAAGAAAGATAACAACTACCTCTCAAAACAAAGAAGAGGTAGAGTATTCCAAATATAAAAATTACAAAGATTAACTCTCTTATGAAAAGCACATAACCACCTCCAAGAGATTAAAACTAGAATTTTTCTTCACCCACCTCCTAACCTTCTTGCCAACCCCGGGTGAATTTACCACAATACCCCTTGTTTCGGAAGTTCATTTCCGAAACTGTACTTATTTTCTTAAAAAAGGTGTTTTCGGAAATGTATCTCCGAAAACGTGTGTTTTTTAATATAAAATATTGATTTCGGAGATGCATCTCCGAAATAAAGTTACATTTTCAGAAAATGTGGTGTTTCGGAAGTTCATTTCCGAACGCACCCCCCTTGGAGAATTCGGAAATGAACTTCCGAAAATATGTCTGGACAGAATAAAATGAAAAACAACAACAATTCGCTTTATTTAATCGGGTGAATATTACAACGATAATATTACATAAAATTAAAGTTACATATTGTTGAACACGGGTAGGTGGGGATGAGAGAGTGGTGGGGAGAAAAAAAGGCTTCCAAATTTCAAAAGGTGTACTACTGTAAGTAACAAATGACGGAGGAGGTGTAACCGGGGCCGGAACATATGACGGAGGAGGTGGATGTCCGGAGGAAGAAGAACCGGAGGTACGTCCACCGCGAGACAAAGGAGCCAATCAATGTAAGCTATAATTTATCATTATCATCAGGGGACGTCATTACAAAAAATTGGGAAAAAAATCTTATTATTTTTAATCTTGATTTTTTAGAAATGACGTCCCCAGATGATAATGATAAACTATAGCTTACAATGATTGGCTCCTTTGTCTCGCGGTGGACGTACCTCCGGTTCTTCTTCCTCCGAACATCCACCTCCTCCGTCATATGTTCCGACCCCGGTTACACCTCCTCCGTCATTTGTTACTTACAGTAGTACGTATTTTTATTAACATGATAAATCCAATACAAAAACACTGTGCGATACAATCCGAAATCCGAACAAAACAAAACAAAACACGTCAAACAAAACAAAAACATGTTATTCTGCCCGACGAGCGTTACAAAATACACATCAAACAAAATAAAAACACGTTATTCTTCTCGACGAGCGAACTCCTCCGAATGAAGATAATTATATCAATCTTCATCCCACTCAGTATCAGAACCATCAGCGTTGATCACGCCTGAAGGCTGAGCCTGCGCGTCCGAGCCATGGACTCCCAGGGGACGAGAAGCAGAACCAGTCAAAAGCTTCTTCTTCTCGTTCACCTCCTTCACCTCCTTCACCTCTTTCACCTCCTTCTTTGAAGAACCCTTTCTTCCCTTAGCGCCCTCTTTAGAAGACGCAGTCCTGCGTGCTTGTTGGTTGTCTGACATATTCCTGTAAAGAGTTGAAATCGATTAATATGCGAGACAAAATAAAAAACAAAAAAATTTGAACTTCTGATACAATTCGGAAGTTCATTTCCGAAAACTGGGAGGGAGGTGTTTTCGGAAATGAACTTCCGAAACACCCCTGCGATGGACTTTTCTGCAACTTCCATGGCAGACCCCTAAACCAAACTTCAAACCAAATCAAAATGCTTCTAAACAACCTAAATACTACTAACAACCTAACCATATATCATTTATGCAATTAAAACCCTAAATAACATGCATTTCAATAATAGATCTAAAAATTTCAAAACTTACAAAGTGTTAGGATTGAGGGCTTTTGAATGTTGTTTAGCAGTGTGATTGGAGCCTTGATGCAGCTTTGGAATTCTGTTTGCACAAATTTTCGCCTTTGCCACTTTTTGTTTTGATTTAGGGTAAATGATTGGGGGAGGGGGAGTGTTTTGATAAATCTGCAGAAATCGCAGTATTTCGGAAGTTCACTTCCGAAATAATGTTTTCGGAAATGAACTTCCGAAATAAGTCAATTTTTTCAAAAAAAAACGATTTCGGAAATGAACTTCCGAAGCAGGGGTATTTTGGTATTTTCGCTGGGGGTGACCCCCATAGGGAGGTGGCCAAAGAAATTTTCTTAAAACTATATCCGACATACATTCGGTAAAGCTAAAGGCTTCCTTGTCAAAGATCACCGCATTACGCTTTAGCCAAATCAACCAAACCGTAGCAAGCCAAACGGTACCCACAATCACACGCTTATTAAGGCAAGGAATTTTCCGGAAATTATAGAAGAAATCACCAAACTCTTCAAAGGACAAAAGTCCGGATAAATCAAGCCACATAAACACCCTTCTCCAAATGCGAACAGAAATCTTACACAAAAAGAAAAGATGAGATAAAGTTTCCTCACCGGTACAGCATAAGGCACAGCTAGAATCACTTCCTTCCTCCAACACACCTCTTCTCACCAATTGATCTCTAGTGGCCAATCTATTTAATAAAAACCTCCAAGCAAAACAAAGAAACTTTGGCGGAACTTTGAATTTCCATAGAAAGTTTAAGGCCTTTACCTTATCGCTTTCCAAAGGTGGACCGGAAAGAAACTTCTTAAAAAACTCATAGCACGATTTAACGGTAAAGCTCCCACTAGAAGACTTCGCCCAAGAGAAGCTGTCCTCAGCTTTATCCTTGATCAGAACTGGATTAAGAACATCCAGCAACGACCGCAACTCAGCTGCCAGCTGCTGAATCGGTACAGATGCAGTCCCAGCAGCACTGTCGACAGCAGCCAGACCATCTTCGGTGGCTTCCAGCGCTGCCCCATGACTGAACGAGGCATTCTGAAGCAGATCCGCTGCCAACTCAGCCACCATACTCCCCTCTTCAAACCAATTAGACAAGTTCCAACTCCAAACTCCTTCAACAAACGCCCCTGCAAGATTAATAGAATCCAAAAAATTTCCAGCTAGAGAGAATAAATTAGGAAATAATTCCATAAGGGATTTTTGACCCGCCCAAGAAGCAAACCACAACGGAGTAGAGAATCCATTCCCAACATTACATTTAATAGCACTCGTAAAGTGATCGAAAAGAAGCTTCTCATAATTATCCGAGACTATTAAATCTCTCCACCAATGCGACTCCTTTTTTGACAAAATTGAGACGTCTCCAATCAAAACTTTAAGTCTAGTGTTGCCATATCTAGCACTTAACAAATCTTGCCACACCGCCTCCTTTTCCGTAAGAATACGCCACTTCCATTTACTAAGTAAAGCAACATTCATTATCTCCACATTCCTCACACCCAAACCTCATTCCTTTCTTGATTTACAAATCGTATCCCAACTAACCCAATGAATAGGTTTATAAAGATCACCACCTCCCCAAAGAAACTTACTTTGAATAGATTTTATCTCTTGTAACATCTTCTTAGGGGCTTTGTAAAACGATAACGAATAAATCGGAAGAGCATTAAGGACTGAATTAATCATCTCCACTCTACCCGCCATGCTAAGATGTCTACCTCTCCAACTATAAAGCCGTTTTCTAAACATAACCAAAAGGTCCTTCCACATATAAAGTTTCCTAGGGCTATCTCCGATTCTCACCCCAAGAAACTTAAACGGTAAGGAACCCACTTTACAAGTTAAGAAAGACGAAGCCGCATCCAAAAACCCATCTCCCACGTTAATACCATAAAGATTACTCTTATGGAAGTTAACTCTAAGTCCCGACATCATTTCAAATCCTCTAAGAATAGCTTTCATACTCCAAAGATTCGCGGGATCTCCTTCGGCCAAAATAATTGTGTCATCCGCAAATTGAAGCAAATCCAACCCCTTATCCTCTTTATAACGAAACCCCCGGAATTCTCCTATCTCCTTAGATCTTTTCATTAGCGCCGTGAGAACCTCCATGACCAACACAAAAACAAACAGGGACAAGGGATCACCTTGTCTAAGGCCTTTCTCCACACTAAAGTCTTTTGTAGTACTCCCATTAACAAGAATGGACAAAGAACTAGTAAATACACAACACTCCATCCACCTCACCCACCGGTCTCCAAAACCCATCCTCTTAAAAATATATCTAACAAAGTTCCAACTTATTCTATCATAAGCTTTCTCGAAATCGACTTTCAAGACTACACAACTCCTTTTCTCTCTTTTAGCTAAATCCATCACCTCATTCACAACAAGAACGCCATCCAAAATGTTTCTACCTTCAATAAAAGCCGATTGATTAAGCGATACAAGATTCCCGATCACCTTCTTTAGCCTATTTGCCAACAACTTAGCCAAAATCTTATACAAACTTCCCACCAAACAAATAGGCCGATATTCATTCAAAGATTAAGGATTATTGGACTTAGGAACTAAAGTGATGAACGAGGATGTACAAGCTTTAATGAGTCTCGCCCTCTCATAGAAGTCATGGACAAAAAGGAGAACATCCTCCTTAATCACAACCCAAAACCTTTTAAAAAACTCTAAGGTAAAGCCGTCCGGACCCGGACTTTTGTTCCCGTCACAAGACCACACCGCTTCTTTCACTTCCTCTTCCGAAAAACCCCTCTCTAGCCAAGAAGCCTCTTCCTCTTTCAAAGTGTTGAACACTAGGCCTTCCGGAATCGGTCTATCCCTATCCTCCTCCCTATAGAA
Organism: Vicia villosa; assembly: GCF_029867415.1. Classification (NCBI taxonomy): domain Eukaryota; kingdom Viridiplantae; phylum Streptophyta; class Magnoliopsida; order Fabales; family Fabaceae; genus Vicia; species Vicia villosa. Next base: position 216,384 of record NW_026705337.1, read on the forward strand.
TTCACCAAAATGTCTTCTAACCTCCTCCTTTATCTTCACAACTCCTTCTATTCTTCCTTGAGGAACTTCCAAAGAAGAGATCGCTTTACGCCTTTGACGCTCCTTCATAGAATTATGAAAGAACTTAGTATTCTTATCTCCATCCTTCAACCAAAGATTACGGGACTTCAACCTAAGCATACTCTCCTTCATATTCAAGTAATTCCAACAATCTTTGGTAGCCATGCTTCTATCTAATACCTCTTTTTCGATTCCTCCCCCATAATTCACCTCTATAACCTTATCAAGATCATTTATTTTATCCTTTGCCTCTTCCACCTTCAAATCAATCCAACCAAAAACTTCCCTATTCCACACCCGAAGCTTGTCCTTAATCGTTTTTAATTTTTCATAAAGCACATAATCTCCCCTTCCTCTAAATTCCAACATCTTCCATTCTTGAACCACATAATCATAGAAATCCTCATGCTTAAACCAAGAATTATTAAAGCAAAAAGGTTTTGGTCCCCAATCAACATAACCCACTTTAAGAGTAATGGGGGCATGATCCGAGATATCTCTACTCTCTATTCTTTGATCAACCACCTCCCATCTATCTAACATCTTCTTAGAAACTAAGAATCTATCCAATCTACTCATAGCTTTACCATTGTCTTTGAACCAAGTATACTTCCCTCCGACACAATTTACATCTATCAATTCCATACCCTCCACAAAATTACGGAAGTCCTCCATCCCTTTCCAATTCCGATGCCCTCCTTCTCCTAACCTCTCCTCTCTTCTCAAAACCTCATTGAAATCTCCCACCACACACCAATCCTCAAAATTCCTACCTTTTTTAAGCGAAAACAAAGCTTCCCATGTAACAAGTCTCTCCACCCTCTTACAAGGCGCATATATGTTAACAAGGTTATACCCTTCTCCTTTCCAAGAAACATTGATGCCAACAAAACCTCTACCCGAAAAACTATAATTAACCATTATATCGCCTTTTCTCCATAAAATCACCATACCAGTTTATACTGTTAATTATTCTAATGTAATAGTGGCTACAATATTTTCAATATAAATTATATAAAAAAATACAATACATATATAAATTCGTACACACAATTATTAAAAAACCAGTTTATCCTCTTAATTATTCTAATACAGTAGTAGTCACTATATTTTCAATAATTAAGAGCCATATATATATATATATATATATATATATATATATATATATATATATATATATATATATATATATATATATATATATATATATATATATATATATATATATATATATATATTATTTTAATTACTTTAATACAGTAGCAACCACTATATTACTTTATCCTCTTAAAATAATATTTTCAATAATTAAAATATATATAAAATGATAGAATAAAAAAATGATAAATTGTTTTAGAGGCACCATTGGATCATAATAGTTTTATTTGTCTGGGTACTAATATGAATGTCAATTACTATACTTTTCTTAACACATATTAGTTCTTTGCCTTGATGATTTAAAAAAACTAACTTATATAAATCAAGATCTATACCCTGTTTAATATTTACCAATTTGGTTCAACCTATTGAAAGCGGAGAGAAAATTTCTTAGAGAAAAACTATGTTAATATTATTTATTAAAAAAAATATGTTTCCAAGATAATTTCTTTTGAAATGAATATTTCAAGGATACGATGTGTGAGTCATTATATTCAACATTTTAATCTTCATTTGTATGAATTGTGAAGTATAAGACAACCGTGCAATTTCCACTTCTTAGACCAAACATGAAGCATGCAAAGAATAATGGTAAGGAATGGGATTACTTTCTTTACTTTTATATTTCACTTTATGAATAGGTTGTATAGTGTAGGATTATCTAATGCATTAACTTGAGTCTTGGTTCAATGAATTTTCTATAAATGTGCAGTTAATCTTTTTTTATGATTCAATATTTTAAGAACATGTGCCACAAAACTTGGAAACATTGAAAGAAATAAAGTTAAGTAATAATGATATTCATAATCGATTGAAAGAAATAAAGTTCTTCAATCGATTATGAATATCATTATTACTTAACTTTATTTCTTTCAATGTTTCCAAGTTTTATGGCACATGTTCTTAAAATATTGAATCATAAAAAAAGATTAGCTGCACATTTATAGAAAATTCATTGAACCAAGACTCAGGTTAATGTATTAGATATCCTACACTACACAAAATAAAGTGAAATATAAAAGTAAAGAAAGTAATCCCATTCCTTACCATTATTCTTTGCATGCTTCATGTTTGGTCTAAGAAGTGGAAATTGCACGATTGTCTTATACTTCACAATTCATACAAATGAAGATTAAAATGTTGAATATAAATGACTCACACATCGTATCGTTGAAACATTCAATTCAAAAGAAATTATCTTGGGAACATATTTTTTTTTAATAAATAATATTAATATAGTTTTTCTCTAAGAAATTTTCTCTCCGCTTTCAATAGGTTGAACCAAATTGGTAAATATTAAACAGGGTATAGATCTTGATTTATATAAGTTAGTTTTTTTAAATCATCAAGGCAAAGAACTAATATGTCTTGATTTATATAAGTTAGTTTTCTTTCTTTGTCTCTCTCACCTCTTCCTCTCCATTTTCTTTCTCACTTCTCCATCACCATAATTTTCTTTCACAACATCAGATCCAAGATTTCATTTTTTATTCTTTACAATTATTTGTTCTTTTCTTTCAAGATTTCATATTTTATATGTTGATTCCATGAATCCTTATGATTCAAATAAATTTTTACAATTATTTGTTCTTTTCTTTCAAGATTTCATATTTTATATGTTGATTCCATGAATCCTTATGATTCAAATAAATTTACAACGATTTTGATTTTTCATTTTAAAATTATTTTTTTCCTTAGACTGTTGAAGAATTAAACCAATTAAACCGATCCGTCAAACTGCACAATTTTGGAACTACATCTCACTAATTTGTTTATAAGACGGTTGCTAGGATTTTGGTTTGTTTTTCACTTCAAAGAGTTTTCATATTTCTTTTTCACAAAATGGAGGTACAGAGTGAACATAAAAAAGAGAATTACTTACCTCCGTGGAGCCACAACATGACTCGTTTGAAAGCGGTTTGATTTTCGGCCTCCAGAATACGGATTAAAATTCACTTTTGACTGATCAGGTAGCCTTGTTATCTTATCAGTTTCCAAAGTGGGAAAACTGAGAAAGAATAAGAATGCCATCATAACACAAACAAAAATTAAAAAATTGAAGGTTACGGGAAAGAATGAGTTGTGAAGGTTACGGGAAAGAATGAGTTGTGAAGGTTATAGGAAGGAATGAGTTGTGAAGATTATAGGAAGGAGTGAGTGTTATTTATAAGCCACAGTTAGAAAACAATTCTAATCATTTTTTAAGAGTTTCACTTTAAAATGAAGAGGAGTTGAATAGCTATATCACTTTTCTGTACATATGTTCAATAGTTAATATTAAAATTTAAATATTAAGTTATAAAGTCAGAGAAAGTATTCACGTGGAGAGCAGTTAATATAAAAAAAAAAAAGTATGTTGGGTGATGGTAACTCTAACAATTTTTAATTTTTAATTTCTTGAATTTGAAAAAAAATTCACAGAGTACATAATCTTATTTTTTAAATTATGTGATTTCATTTTCACATATAAGCATGATTGAATATTTAAGTAAATAAAAAATAAAATAAAAAGTTGGAGAATACTTTAGTTTTTGTCGACAAAGTTAGAGGGAGGGGTCTATATCATAGTATGCCACATTTAACTGTGTTTTGTTGGCCTTGATCCAAAACAAACTCTTCATATTCTTTTTAAAATATGTAGTAATTTCACAACTCATGAGTCACACCAAATGGAAAATACCCTTGTTTATTTTTTTTATATTAACTTATACATAATCATTAAAATTATATATTGTTGGTTTCAAGCTATACAAGCTAGGTCATTTATTCATTATGAAAAAACTAATACAAGACTTTTAGCTAATGGAAAGAGGAAATGAGGTGCATACTAATTTACCAATCTCTATATGATTAATTATTTTGATTTCTTACATTAAACTTAGTTTATATAAATTTAATTTTCTTTTTAGGTGCAATAAATAAATTACAAAACTTGCGGGTCCCATTTGGTTGTTTCTTATAACCAATTTTCACATTGTTTAAAATTATTCGATGCACCTCAATGGATTATAAGAGACACTCTCTTTTCTTAAACAAAATGAAAAGCATCCAATAATTTGAACCAACACTTTATCTTTCTTCCTGTAAAGTATATGCTTACCTATTCAAGTTGAGCAATCTTTTAGTATCTGCAGAATCTATTGATAATTTTGGACACTCTCTTTTCTTAAGCCCCATGTTAATTTCAGTTTTCAAGGACCAGGTTTTGTAGGAATTAATGTCGCTTGGAAAGGTGGTCTGTATAATTTGGTTAATGTGTACGCCTCTTGTAATTCCTCTGATAGAAGAAGTATGTGGAATGCTCTGGTTGCTAGAAAACAGGTCAGTAGAGGGGTTGAATGGTGCTTAGGCGGCGATTTCAATGAAGTTCTCTGTAGGGAGGAAAGGCTGGGTTTAAGGGATAACCATAGTAACAGGAACATGGCAGATTTTAGGAGAATTACAGAGGACATGAATCTTGTGGATATTCCTTGTGTGGGGGGCAAGTTCACTTGGTTCAAAGGAAATGGAACTTCTATGAGCCGTCTTGACAGATTCCTTATCTCTAACAAGATGATAGATGATTGGAGCATAATTGATCAAAGGGTTGGAGAGAGAGACATTTCCGACCACTGTCATATTTGGCTTAACGTTGGGAAGTTAGACTGGGGACCTAGGCCTTTTAGATTCAACAATACTTGGTTCAAACATGAAGGATTTTTACCTTTCGTTAAAGAGGAGTGGGGAAAGTTGGTGGTAGAAGGGAGAGGGGACTATGTTTTATATGAGAAGTTGAAGAGAATGAAACCTATCCTCAAAAAGTGGAATAGAGACATCTTTGGATGGATAGACCTTCAGGTATCCGAGAATGTTGACAACCTTAATCACCTTGATAGATTGCTTGTGGAAAACCATGGTGAAGACATCTCAAGTTTAGTGGAAGATAGGTACAAGGTGACAAAAGAGTTCTGGAACTCTCTTCACTTGAAAGAATGTATGCTAAGGCAAAAGTCGAGGCAGCTTTGGCTCAAAGAGGGAGATAAAAACTCGAGTTATTTCCACAACTCTCTAAAGTCTAGAAGGCGAAGAAATGCAATATCGGCAATAAGAGGGAGGAACGGGCTTGTTGAAGGGGTGGACGGAGTAAAAGAAGAGGTGAAAAACCACTTTTCTGAGTTCTTCAAAGAAGGCAATCGTAACAGACCGGAGTTGGGAAATCTTCATTTCAATCGTCTAAATGTTGAAGATAGTGAGTGGCTTGATAGTCCATTTAGTGATTCAGAAATCAAAGCTGCAGTTTGGGCCTGTGACGGGAGTAGAAGTGCTGGTCCAGACGGCTTCTCGTTTGAGTTTTTCAAACGCTGCTGGGATTTTATCAAACCCGATGTTTTTAAATTTGTGCAGGATTTCTACAAAGATGCTAGATTATCAAAAGCTGTCACCTCTTCCTTCTTAACGCTTGTCCCTAAGATTCACAATCCTCAATCGCTTAACGACTTTAGACCAATTTGCCTAATTGGAAGTCTTTACAAGATTCTCACGAAACTGATGGCTGCCAGATTAAAATAAGTGATTGGAAAGCTCGGGGCCGTGAACCAATCTGCGTTTGTCCCCGGTAGAAACATTCTTGACGGAGTTCTTTTGATTAATGAGGTCTTGGACTTGGCAAGAAGAAGAAAAAGCAGTTGTATGGTCCTAAAGGTCGACTTTGAAAAGGCTTTCGACTGTGTTAATTGGGACTTCCTTCGTAAGATGTTAATCAAGATGGGTTTTGGGACAAATTGGCTAAGGTGGATGGATAGCTGTATCTTCACTAATTCGACATCAGTATTGATCAATGGTAGCACGACTAAAGACTTCAAGGTGGAAAAAGGGCTCCGCCAAGGAGACCCCATCTCTCCTTTTCTCTTTGTCTTGGTCACGGAGGCTTTAGCGGGTTTAACTAGAAGGGCATCAGAATTAGGTGATTATAGAGGATTTAAGATCAATGATTTAGAGGAAATCAGCCTAGTCCAATATGCGGACGACACAATTCTCGTTGCGGATGGGTGTAGTGACAACTTTTGGATGATGAAATCGATGCTTAGAGGATTTGAGTTGCTATCGGGTCTAAAGATCAACTTCTCAAAAAGCAAGTTATATGGTCTGTTCGTTAATGAATGGCTTATGGAGGCGGGTTCTGTTTTTCTGAATTGCGACATTGATCGTCTCCCTTTCAAATACCTAGGGGTAAAGGTCGGGGATAATCCAAGGAAGTTATCTATGTGGAAGGACCTTTTAACTCAATTGAAGAACAGGTTAGATACTTGGAAAGGTAGATACTTGAATATGGAAGCTAGAGTGATCCTGTTAAATTCGGTGATAAATGCAATTCCTATATACACTCTTTCTTTCTACAAGGTTCCTTCAAAAGTTTTAAACGAGATTCGAAAGCTTCAAAGTAATTTCTTATGGCACAAGAAGGAAGAGGATCGTTCCATCCACTGGGTTAGTTGGCAAATGGTTTGTAATCCAAAACACAAAGGTGGTCTAGGTGTTAAGGACATAAAGTTTAACAATAGAGCTTTATTACAAAAGTGGAAGTGGAGAATCCTAAACGAATCGGAAGCTTTGTGGAGCAATCTGATCCGTGAAAGATACGGGGACCCGAGGCTCAAAGTTCTAATTGGCACAGAATCGGTGATTCGGAACTCGGATTCTATATGGTGGCGTGATCTGTTACTGTCTGACAATATTGTGCAAAACTGTTCTAATCTTTTTTCAGGAGCCATTTCGATTAAAGTTCACAACGGTCGCGGGACAGCTTTCTGGCAGTCTAATTGGATAGGAGATCAGGCTCTAATGGACGCTTATCCTGAAGCTTTTGAGGCTGCCTATGATAAAAATTGCAGCGTCGCTGATGTGCGGTTTTGGAATGGCCATCAATGGGGCTGGAACTTAGAGGCTTGTATTGATTTTTCTGATGCTGCCTTTGCATCGATTAAGGAAGAATTCCTAGAGCAGCTCCAGAATTTCTCCTTCGACAGCGGAGACGAGGACACTTACATTTGGAAGTCTGCGGAAGACGGCACTTACACTGTGAAATCCTGCTATGATCTGTTTACCTCTGTTAATACCGTGGCTGGCAGCGTGCACGATGATGTTTCGAAGGCGCTGGTTTCTCTTTGGAAGTTGGATGCTCCCCCAAAACTTAAATTTTTCGCCTGGAGGGTTCTGCTGAACCGTATAGCTACTAAAGATCAGCTCATTATGCGCAACATCTCATCTGTAAGTAACGATCCTTACTGCGTGTTTTGTTTGTCGCATTTTGAAACTTCATCTCATCTCTTAGGCTCCTGTTCGTTTACGGATTTTGTCTGGCATAGAGTGATGATGTGGTTAGATATTGTGGATGAAATCCCTTTGGAAGATTTTAAGAATTTTCTTTTTCATATGGAGAAAATTAAGAAAGTGAAATGGCGGAAAGTCGTTGCGGTGATTTGGTTGGTCACGATCTGGACTGTGTGGAATACTAGAAACGACTTGATCTTTAAGCACATCAACCATTCCTTTGATGATTGTATGTCGGCAATTATTTTTAGGTCGTGGATATGGCTTTCTTCTTGTCTCCCTTTGTCCTTTGGTTGTAATTTTTATATCTGGAATAATCTACCTTTCCAATGTTTTGGGAGTTAGAGGTTTCCCACTGTACTTGTGGTTGAGTAGCCCTTTTACTCGATTTTAATAGATATCTTGCCTATTAAAAAAAAAAAGCCACCTAAATAATAACATACTTTAAAATCCAAAGCAAAATTAAAACACTTTAAAACCAATGCTAGGAAGCTCCATATTTTTTTTCAAAAGGCAATTGGATTAATAAAACGTACTAGGGGTGCAACCCGCAAACAAGGTTACAAAGATTTGAAACAATCTAACGGAGCCGTGTACCATTCGAAGAAACTAGAGGAATAAGAATACATTTCCTTACTAGCCAACCAACACTAAGAATAAAACATAACATTGTACGACACCTCTTCAATATAAAACATAAAACATCTACCACAAGAGAACTTCAAAAATATTTTAAATAAATTAAATTTCATGAAAGTTTAAAGGATCCTCTAAACACTCCTTTTGGTTTCATCTCAATTGAGTTTACCATGTTCAAGTTATGAGCTTTGAGAAAAAATGCCTTTTGGCGATCCTTTAGAAGGACCTGTAATGTTTTGGCTCATATCTCTCAAATGAAGCATTTTTGGCCTTGGCATGTGAGAGACAAAATTGTATAGAATTCAATTTCCTTCAAATTGAGCTTTAGATGGGAAATTTATGATGTTCCATGTGGGAGTTTTGGCCGGTCAAAGTTCAGTTGACTTTTCCTTAAAAACCCTAATTTAGAAACTCAGGTTCTTGACGATTCTGGAGTTTTTCTTGATGAATCATGATCAATACTTTATCAAATGATGAATGATACTTCATAATGAGGATGTTGACCAAAAAATCAGAAGTTTTGACTGTGTTTTGACCATAGTTTGATTTTTAGGTTAACTAGTCGATTATTGATCATTTCAGCAGTTGACTGAACATTCTGAAGAATCAGAGCTTGAAACTAGTCATGAGGATATTATAAGACATGTGAGAGACCCTGAGGTCCACTTGAGGTGTCAGAACCTGATTTTTCTTTGAGAGGAGCAAAACCCTAGTTGGAGGGTCGTTGTTTAGGAGAGAGACTGTATGCTTCCTCCTTGTGTATCTTTGAGTTTTTTGAGGGTCAGATAAACTGAAATATGAGAAAATATGATGGGCAAATTTTGGGGTATGACAGCTGCCCCTGTTCAATTTTCTTAAACCTGAAGATGTAGAGTGGTTTGAATGCCAATCGGAATCTGAAGGTGGAAGAGGATTGAACACTAGAATACCCAGAAATTTGCCCTAGCTGATGATGAAGGGCTTTTGTCGGAGATGGGCTTGAAGATGCCATCCAGGTGTAATATTATCGGAGATGGGCTTAAAGATGCCATCCAAATGTTGAGAGACTTGATTGAGATGGGCTTAAAGATGCCATCCATCTTGATAGACTTGAGAGTCAGAATACGCCGTATGTTAGATCGTATTTGAAGAATATACTTAGGATGAGTCATGCGTTAGACTGAATCCAATTTGCATCCGTAGATGTCTGGAAAACCGTGCGTTAGGTTGAAGGATAAGTCGTGCGTTAGACTAATCCCTTTTGCATCCGTAGATGTCTGGAAGGCCGTGCGTTTGGCTGAATCTAAGCTTAGTATGTTGAGAAGTGTTGGTTGGAGATTGATCGCGTCAGTACCGTTCGTAGTAACCGAATTAGATCTTGGAGAGATGATCGTGTCTACACCGTTCGTGATGATAGAATTAGATCTCTTGTCGTGTCAGTACCGTTCGTAGTAACTGAATTAGATCTTAGGAAATGGTTGATTGTTTAAGGAACCGTCTGAGGTATCGACTTAAATCTGAGGGTAGATCATTAAGGAACCGTCCAAGGTATCGACTTAGATCCGAAGGTAGATCATTAAGGAACCGTCCAAGGTATCGACTTAGATCCGAAGGTAGATCATTAAGGAACCGTCCAAGGTATCGACTTAGATCCAAAGGTAGATCATTAAGGAACCATCCAAGGTATCGACTTAGATCCGAAGGTAGATCATTAAGGAACCGTCCAAGGTATCGACTTAGATCCGAAGGTAGATTATTAAGGAACCCTCCAAGGTATCGACTTAGATCCGAAGGTAGATCATTAAGGAACCGTCCAAGGTATCGACTTAGATCCGAAGGTAGATCATTAAGGAACCGTCCAAGGTATCGACTTAGATCCAAAGGTAGATCATTAAGGAACCGTCCAAGGTATCGACTTAGATCCGAAGGGTTTTGAAGTTGTTTATTTGACTGCAGCAGTAACCTGAAAAAGGCAAAGTTAGTTTTTTTTTATGCCATGTCATGATGCATGTAATGCGTTTATGTGACGGGATTCTCAAAATAAATGAGAACCTTGCATGTTGTTGAAGCGGTAAAGCGGCAAGCAACAAAAGATTTGGAAATATTTATCCGGGAATTATCGTGTCCACAGAGATTGGTTGAGAAAAACTGCCGTTCGACTATCTCACGTTCTAAGTTTCATGATTGGGGTGCGAAAAGGTAAATGCGGGAAAAGTAAATAAAAGCAGATAAACATTCTCAATAGTCTAAGAGAAAGAGTTATGGAATTGCATTTCGTTCTACCCGTCTAATACTTAAATCCGAAGATCTATCGCTCGACACTCACTATACGCATCAACATCACTGGGCATCAATCGAGACGCCACATCGGTGCCCATGTCTACAACACCGACGAAAGCTCAACCACACTATTCACATCAGCGATTTCTCCACCGACACAAACAACACGGAGGCATTAAACTCGATACCCACTACGATTGTTAGCCCTAAATCCATGTCTGCAATCCAGAAACTAACAGTTATCATTCCTAATCAAGATCTATGGTGTCCATGTCTGCAACAACTCAAATCCAGAGCATTTAAGCAAAAAGATCAAGAACAACAACAATGATGATTTGTAAAGCGAATATATAAACGATCCCAAGATCCACAAATATACATACAATAAGAGTAGAAATATACATACAACACCCACCATTGGAATGAAACAAAGGGAAGAGAGAAGATGAACAGGAAAGATCTCACCGGTACAATGAAATCGAGACAGATCCATGATCAATCCACATGATGTAGCATCCAATGGTGTTTCCTAAGCCTCTAAACTATCAAAAATGGATCAGAGCTCTTCCAAGGGGGAAAGAGGTGATAAAAAAACCCTAAAAATGTGATTTTACAACATATATACCAAAATTGAAGTCGCAGACTGCGCTTAGCGCGCCCAGCGCGCTAAGCGGGCTGTTTTTTATTGGTCTTAAGCCGCCAGACCGCGCTTAACGCCAAAAACCCGCGCTAAGCGCCCAACTTTCTGCCAAACGGGTCAAAAATGCTCCCAGACCGCGCTTAGCGCGGTCAAGCCCGCTTAGCCCGCTCAACAGAAAATGGAAATCTTATTTTGGTCATATCTTGAGAACCGTAACTCCGATTTGCGCCCGGTTCGAAGCGTTGGAAAGCTTATTCCATGCTCTATCTAACAATGAACAAATTGCAACCAAATTGATGAATTTGATCATCCTTATTTTGAGCCTCGTCCGCCGATGAATTGGTAAAATCGCGTAATCGCCGCCGTGTCTTCGACACTTTATTCCTCAAAGCTTCGAACACACATAAATATCTACAAAAAGACAAAAAAAACTATCAAACGATATACATTTACACGAAAACGTAACAAAACACAAACGATACAAATATACAAAAAAATGGGGAATTATTCAAACGGTATTAACAAAAAGTATCGATAAATGCCACTATTTACAAACACAAAATAACTACATTTTGGCACTTAACAACTCTCCCCAACTTGAATTTGTTTGTCCTCAAACAAGGCCAAACACTCAAAGAATCAAAAGTAAAAATCCAAAGAATCAAGAATCAACACAGTTTAGAAAACGAAACAATTGCACAGTTCAAACCAAAAACGTACAAACAAAGTAAAAACTTACCACAATCCTACAACGACAACATGAAAACGAAACGAATCCTAAGTACAAAAATCATACAAAACATTCTAAAATAAAACAAGCTCAATCACGAATCACGCCTAGCAAAAATTCATCGGTAGATGAAAAACACCGAAAGGTGAGGACTAATGACACTCACCCAACAATCTTGCAAACAATAGAAAAAATTATGTGTTCATCCAAAAATAGTATTGAAAATGCAACGACACGAATCACAAGGGCTTTAAAGGTTGTAATGCGGCTCAGTTAACAAACAAGTGATAATTCCTAAAGCTAATCGAAACAAAAATTTGCCTAAACCTAAGGGAGTAATTACTTCCACAAAGTTCCAAACAAAGGAATTTCAATCAAACTTTCTTCTTCATCACATGTTTCACACCAAACCCAATACTTATTAGCACAATCTTATTCCCAACTCTTTTTGTTATTTTCTATTTCAAATTTTTTTTCTCTTTTCTCTTTTTTCTTTCTTTTTCTTTTCTTTCTTTTTCACATTTTTTTTCTTTTCTTTCCTCAACCTCACATCAATCACAACATAAACAAGCAAACATCCTCTCCCCAACTTGAATTCAACCACAATATACATTGAATACTCCCTACTTTGTAAGGCAAGGTAAAAATACAACTAAACATCATAGTTAAAGGTTCAAGAAAAACGATAATCAAAATCCATCAAAAATGTGAACTATGTCTCAAGTTCAAAAACAAAATGGACAATGACAAAAAGGTGCAAAGGGGTTACGAATGGTCACACACTCACAAGGTGAATTGATACTTGGCTAAGGTAGTTGTGCTCAAAATCAAACAAGTGCCTTGATCACTTTCGTGCATTCACAAAATCAATACAAACGACAGATTAAACATAATAATATCCAGTTAAAACAAGAAATGTCGATCACTCGCATATGTACACAATGGAAAGCCACCTCACATTTATGGTAAAAAGGGGAAACTAATGTGATTCAAGTCATGAGCAAGTTATGCAAAAAGAATGAATAATATGAAAATTGTACAAATGAAAAGTCTCCTAAACATGTTATGCTATAGAAAGCGATAAACGAGTACCTTGCTATGTACAAATTCGAACTATCATTACCGCACAATTGGCATGTTGAATCAATCAAAATTGAAGAATTACCAAATGCGACTTCAAGTAATCGAGCCAAAATTTGAGTCTAAACAACAACAAAAGAATTAAAATTATAACTATAAAATACATACTATAAAGCCTTGGTGTAAGTGGGAAAAAGGTGAGGCAAATGAATCATTAAAAAGAATTCATTAGCCAAAAGCTACAGACCGCACTAAGCGCGGTCTAGTGCGCTAAGCGCGCTACACCAGAAAGACAAAAAACAGTGCAACAAAACAGGAATTCCAGTGTGCCTCCACATAACACCTACACTACTCATTTACAGAAAAACAGAAAAATAAAACCGTTGGGGTGCCTCCCAAAAAGCGCTCGTTTTACGTCATTAGCTTGACGCCTTTTATTGTTTCACGAATGGTAAGTAACTTCCTCGTGGTACGCCAATGCTTTCGCCTCAAACGCCACCTAAAGAAAACGTCCTGCCCAAACACTTAACAAACGAATCAAAAGCAAAAGTATATACAAGTATGTGTAAAAACACAAATTTACATAAAATGCAAAATTTACAAAATCCTTAATTGGCTAAACAAATTGAAAAGTGAAGATTTAGAATTTACGAACTATCCGAGTTCAATTTGTTTAGCCAACTTCACCTTGCTAAATAGCAAAAGTAAAGAGGAACAAAATCAAACACACAAACATGTACAAGTATGAAAACATAAACATGTATAAATATACAAAAGCACACAAGTATGGGAACATGCACAAAATATACGCTATGGACATATTTACGAAACTTAAAACGTGAAACCATCGCAATGCGATTAATCTCAAAACCAATCCCCGGCAACGGCGCCATTTTGTTGAAGCGGTAAAGCGGCAAGCAACAAAAGATTTGGAAATATTTATCCGGGAATTATCGTGTCCACAGAGATTGGTTGAGAAAAACTGCCGTTCGACTATCTCACGTTCTAAGTTTCATGATTGGGGTGCGAAAGGTAAATGCGGGAAAAGTAAATAAAAGCAGATAAACATTCTCAATAGTCTAAGAGAAAGAGTTATGGAATTGCATTTCATTCTACCCGTCTAATACTTAAATCCGAAGATCTATCGCTCGACACTCACTATACGCATCAACATCACTGGGCATCAATCGAGACGCCACATCGGTGCCCATGTCTGCAACACCGACGAAAGCTCAACCACACTATTCACATCAGCGATTTCTCCACCGACACAAACAACACAAAGGCAGTAAACTCGATACCCACTACGATTGTTAGCCCTAAATCCATGTCTGCAATCCAGAAACTAACAGTTATCATTCCTAATCAAGATCTATGGTGTCCATGTCTGCAACAACACAAATCCAGAGCATTTAAGCAAAAAGATCAAGAACAACAACAATGATGATTTGTAAAGCGAATATATAAAAGATCCCAAGATCCACAAATATACATACAATAAGAGTAGAAATATACATACAACACCCACCATTGGAATGAAACAAAGGGAAGAGAGAAGATGAACCGGAAAGATCTCACCGGTACAATGAAATCGAGACAGATCCATGATCAATCCACATGATGTAGCATCCAATGGTGTTTCCTAAGCCTCTAAACTATCAAAAATGGATCAGAGCTCTTCCAAGGGGGAAAGAGGTGATAAAAAAACCCTAAAAATGTGATTTTACAACATATATACCAAAACTGAAGTCGCAGACCGCGCTAAGCGCGCCCAGCGCGCTAAGCGGGCTGTTTTTTATTGGTCTTAAGCCGCCAGACCGCGCTTAGCGCCAAAAACCCGCGCTAAGCGCCCAACTTTCTGCCAAACGGGTCAAAAATGCTCCCAGACCGCGCTTAGCGCGGTCAAGCCCGCTTAGCCCGCTCAACAGAAAATGGAAATCTTATTTTGGTCATATCTTGAGAACCGTAACTCTGATTTGCGCCCGGTTCGAAGCGTTGGAAAGCTTATTCCATGCTCTATCTAACAATGAACAAATTGCAACCAAATTGATGAATTTGATCATCCTTATTTTGAGCCTCGTCCGCCGATGAATTGGTAAAATCGCGTGTTCGCCGCCGTGTCTTCGACACTTTATTCCTCAAAGCTTCGAACACACATAAATATCTACAAAAAGACAAAAAAACTATCAAACGATATACATTTACACGAAAACGTAACAAAACACAAACGATACAAATATACACAAAAACGGGGAATTATTCAAACGGTATTAACAAAAAGTATCGATAAGTGCCACTATTTACAAACACAAAATAACTACATTTTGGCATTTAACACATGTTATGTACGCATTTGTTGCGATGCATTATGTATTATGTATGAACATGTATGAATATGTTTATGATTTATGACGTGTGACTATGATTTATGCTATTTGACACATCTTGATTGAGAAGGTGGATCTCCATGTCATTGTAATTTTGATGTTTGATCTTATCTTGCAGATGCTCAGATGGGGATTTATGATTTCTGCTTGGGGGTGATTAGTAACTTGATGTTCCCTGATTGGGGATTAGAGATATTAATAAACCATGTTGGAGAAGAGCAAAGTGTTGGAGAACCGGTAGTGTTGAAGATGTAAACTCTGTTGGGGAGTCATGTCTTTGTCGGGGTGAGAGCATTTGAAGATATCTTCTTAATGATTACTCTGTGAGGATATGATCTTGTGAACCTGGCTCTGTGGGGAGACATGGATGTCTTGAAAGTTGCCCCCAGTATTATAGTAACTACCATTCTTGGATTTGATTGATTAGGACACACCACTAAGTATGGATCAAGATGTCAAACTGGACTTGCATAGATTTGAAGGATAGAAAAACACTTAGAAAGGGGGGGTTTGAATAAGTGTAGCTTTAAAAACTTGACAGATAAAAATAAATTGCACAGTTATTTTTATCCTGGTTCGTTGTTAACTAAACTACTCCAGTCCACCCCCGCAGAGATGATTTACCTCAACTGAGGATTTAATCCACTAATCGCACGGATTACAATGGTTTTCCACTTAGTCAGCAACTAAGTCTTCCAGAGTCTTCTGATCACACAATGATCACTCCAGGAACAACTGCTTAGATACCCTCTAAGACTTTTCTAGAGTATACTGATCCACACGATCACTCTAGTTACAACCTGCTTAGATAACCTCTAAGACTTCCTAGAGTATTCTGATCCACACGATCACTCTAGTTCCTTACAACTTAATGTAATCAATTCTAAGAGTATTACAATTGCTTCTTAAAAAGCTATAATCACAAACTGTGATATTTCTCTTAACGTTTAAGCTTAATCTCACTAATATATTACAACAGCAATGTAGTGAGCTTTGATGAAGATGAAGATTCTGAGCTTTGATTTGAACAGCGTTTCAGCAAGTTTATTTGAGTTGTTTTGTTCAGGATCGTTAACCTTGCTTCTCATCAGAACTTCATATTTATAGGCGTTGGAGAAGATGACCGTTGAGTGCATTTAATGCTTTGCGTGTTCCGTACAGCATCGCATTTAATGTTATACGCTTTTGTCAACTACCTCGAGCCTTGTTCACGCTGTGTCTACTGACGTAGCCTTTAATAGCTTTTAACGTTCCTTTTGTCAGTCAGCGTAGCTTGCCACTTGTACTTCCTTCTGATCTGATGTTTGTGAATACAACGTTTGAATATCATCAGAGTCAAACAGCTTGGTGCATAGCATCTTCTGATCTTCTGACCTTGAAGTGCTTCTGAGCGTGATACCATCAGAACTTCAGTGCTTCTGTTCTCTTGTTCTTCTGATGCTTCCATAGACCCATGTTCTGATTCTGCTTCGACCATCTTCTGATGTCTTGCCAGACCATGTTCTGATGTTGCATGCTGAACCCTTTGAGACAAAGCTTCTGAGCGCTGAATTATGCATACTCTTTATATATTTCCTGAAAAGGAAATTGCATTGGATTAGAGTACCATATTATCTTAAGCAAAATTCATATTATTGTTATCATCAAAACTAAGATAATTGATCAGAACAAATCTTGTTCTAACAATCTCCCCCTTTTTGATGATGACAAAAACATATATAAATGATATGAATTTGCGATCAGAAAGAACAGACGGCAAAAGACAAATTACACAGCTATAGCATAAGCATTTGAATATGTCTCCCCCTGAGATTAACAATCTCCCCCTGAAATAAATACTCGAAGAACTTTAATAAAAGACTTCCCTGATTATTTCGGTAGAGACGATCATATAAGCTTCTGTCTTTAGAGAATTCCTAGCTTCTGACTTCTGCTTCCATTGGACAGCTTCAGAACTAAAATTTCTTTAGATCCCTAGAACACTCACAGCTTCTGATTCCTGCTACCATCTAGGACAGCTTCAGAACTTGAATTTCTTTGATCTTCTGATTTCTGCTTCCATTTAGGACAGCTTCAGAACTTGAGTTTTCTGGATCTTTAGAACATTCACAGCTTCTGATTTCTGCTTCCCTCGGATAGCTTCAGAGCTTGAATTTCTACCAACATCACTTCATGCTAGATTTGTATCAGAACATTGTTGAATGTACCAGAGCATCATCTGAGCATCTCTACATCCTGAAATGTTACAGAACAAAAACTAAACGACAAAAGTCAGCATGAACGAGTCAGAACATAAAATGTATATTAGAACACATGATATGTATCAGAGCCATATAGGCTAAAATAATGTATCAGAGTAAATAGAATTTTGTCAGATCAAATAGACAACTATGGATCAAATTCTATTATCAGTGCTTCTGATTCCTGAAGCTTGACAGCACTCAGCTTGCTTCAGTTTCCATGGTTTAGCTTCTTGTGTTTGCTTTGAAGATTCTCTTCACTTCTTTATACCTGCAAAACACTTAAACCATATAGAACTTGCAGTTCTTGTTAGTAAATGTGTGGGAGCTTTACCCAGCAACTGATAGATTAATCAAATCATTTATCATTTATCTTCTCCCCCTTTTTGTCATAACATCAAAAAGAATATTTCAAAAAATTCAGATGAATAAAACGACAAATAAAATCACTGGAGTGTAAAAACAAAGAAACTTTTCATTGATAATCAAGCGATATTACATGAGATGATGTTTAACAAGCAGATGCAATAAAGAAAGGAAAACTACTAAGACCAAAGCCTAAGACCCTAGCTAAGACAAAATCTGTGCCAGCATGCCATGAAGGAGTGAAGCGCATCATTGACTGCTTCTTGGGCTTCCAGGCGAGGGGTCAGGGAGACTTGGTTCTGATGCAGATCTTCCACAATCTTTATCAGAGACAACATTCTCAGCAGGTGAAGAAGAAGAGATTTCTTAGGAATGGGTTGAGGGAGAGGAGAGGTTAGATGAGGAGGAAGTTGAGTCTTGAAGGAAACAAGATGAGGAAGAAGATGGAGATGATGGAGGGCTTTCACCAGGGGGTTGAAACACACGTCTAGAATAGTTTCCAGATAACATTGCTTCGAATGGATTCACCTTGAGAGGGTCATAGGTGATCTTTATCTTTTTGGGTTTGGAAGGAGATGTTTCAACAGCTTTTCTCTTTTTGTTTTGATCATTTCCATGGTTTCCTGGGCTTGATGAAGAGTTCATGATGGATTTGCAGATAATGAACAGCTAGGGTTTGATATGAATGCAAAAGGATAAAGAAGGAAAACAAAGACAGAGGAGAGATAGCAAGAAATATAAGAGGGAAGGAGAAGCGTTTGAAGAATATTTAAAAGAAAATAAAACGAAACGAATGATGAATAGCATTTAATGTTGGGTTAATACCTATTTTGCCCCCTGCCATATAGGCGACATTTGAAAAACCCCCCTGCAAAAAAAAAAGTTGCAAGAATTCCCCTAACATTTGAAGATTCTCTCATTTTAAACCTTCATCACAACCAGTCAGCAAAAAAGCTAACATGGCATGTATTTTTTTAATTTTTTATAATGACGTGGATGCTCAGGTGGCTTTTTATTTTAATTTATTATTATTTATAATGCCACATATACTTGGTTGATATGTTAAAACATTGTAAATAACCAAAATTTGTTGGAAGTGGGAGTTGAACCCACTCCCTTCAATATAAAAGCCATGCGCCTAACCACTACACCAAGTGGTTTGTATTGTTCAATAATCACTTTGAATAATACTAATAGCATACTGCATTTGAATAGTATTAAATAATACTGCATTTGTTTTGTTCAATATTTATATTTTATATTTAATACTATTTTAGTTTATATTTTACTGTTAACATTATTAATTAATATTTAATGTTTATATCTAATTTAATTTAATTAATGTTATTTTACTTTTGACATTATATTTAACTTAATAAATTTAATTTAAAGATTTTATATAAATGTTTATATCTAATTTAATTTAATTTATTTTACTATTAACGTTATTAATTAATATTTGTAACCCTTGTTTATATTAATTTAATTTAGTTTATATTTTCTAATTAATATTAGTTTAATTTAATTTAATTAATTTAACGTTATATTTAAACAATTTATATTAATATTTATATTTAATTTAATTTACTTTTAACGTTATCAATTAATATTAAAAAATAGTAACAGTAAAATATAAACTAAAATAGTAATAATTATAACAAAAATATAACGTTATTGTTTAAATTAATATAAAATGTTTAAATTAAATTAATTAACTTAAATATAACGTTAATAGTAAAAATAATATTAAAGAAATTAAATAAAAATAAATTAAATTAAATTAAACATGAACGTTAAATTACAAAACCAATACTGTAGCTATTTAAATAAATTAAAAATAAACTAAACTAATTATATTAATACATATTAATTAATTTAAAACTATTTTAATTAATATAGTTAAATTAAAAATAGTAAAACCTATTTAAATTAAAACAAATTAATTTAGTTTATAATGATAATAATATTTACGTTTATAATAATAATAATAATATTTTATATTATTATATATATATAACGTAAAATATATATATATATATATATATATATATATATATATATATATATATATATATATATATATATATATTTTATATATATTTTATATGTAACGTAAAATATAGTATATAAAATATTTTATACAGTATATAAAACATAGTATTAGAAAATATATAATAAATAGTATATAAAATATATATTAAAAAAGTTACAGTATATAATTAGTTGTTTATAATTGTTAATTAAATGCAAATAATTACCTGAACACTATAAGAATATCTAAATGCAATCATATGACAACTTGGAAACTCCAGCCCAGTGGCTAGGCGCAGCAGCTTTGAGTGTCATGTTGTGGGTTCAAATCCCATCTCAAACATGTTTTTAACATGTTTTCTTATATTAACCCAAAATAAAAATAATATAAAATACATGTGGCATTAAAATTAATAACTAAATAAATTAAAAAGCCACATGGGTCATCCACATCATTAGAAAAAAATAAAAAATAATAAAAATATATGCCACGTCAGCTTTTTTGCTGACTGGTTGTGATGAAGGTTTAAAATGAGAGAATCTTCAAATGTTAGGGGAATTCTTGCAACTTTTTTTTTTGCAGGGGGGTTTTTCAAATGACGCCTATATGGCAGGGGGGAAAATAGGTATTAACCCTTTAATGTTACGTGACATGAGGAGAGATAATAAAGACAAATGAGGTGACTAGCACAGTTACCTATGGTCGGCGTCCCTTCAACTGCACGCGCGCTTATCCATGAATAGTAACGACAGGTTTACCATCCCGAGATAAAACGTTACAGCTGTTTTGCTTTAAAAGAGGTTCTGAATCAACTTAGACAATGAAACGTTAGTAATAACCGAATCATAATTTCTAAAAGATTTCAATCAGAACTTCTGATATAAAAAATTGTCCATTTTCATTTCAGAAGATACTCATATATAAGAACTTCTCATCTTCTCATTCTGGGCATAAATCCATACTGATGTTCTTCAGAATGAACTTAAACCTATCTTCAGCCAGGGGTTTTGTAAAGATATCAGCCCATTGATGGTCTGTATCCACAAAGTTTAAAGATATAACACCCTTCTGAACATAGTCCCTTATGAAATGATGTTTAATCTCAATATGTTTAGCTTTTGAATGAAGAATAGGATTCTTAGATAAACATATAGCAGAAGTATTATCACAGAATATAGGAATGTTACTCTCAAATATCTGATAATCTTCTAGCTGACTCTTCATCCAGAGCATCTGTGTACTGCAACCAGCAGCAGCGACATATTCTGCTTCTGTCGTTGATAGAGCAATAGTTGCTTGCTTCTTGCTATACCAGGAGATCAAATGACTTCCAAGAAATTGGCAACTTCCTGAAGTACTCTTTCTTTCAATTCTGTCTCCAGCATAGTCAGCATCGCAGAATCCTACTAAGTTGTATTCTTTAGATTTTCTGTAAACTAAGCCAACATTAGTAGTACCTTTCAGATACCTTAGAATTCTCTTAACAGCAGTTAAATGAGATTCTCTAGGATCTGATTGGAATCTAGCACACAAACAGACACTGAACAGAATGTCAGGTCTAGAAGCAGTCAGATATAGAAGAGATCCAATCATACCTCTGTATAACTTCTGATCTACCTTCTTACTTACCTCATCCTTACCTAGGATGCATGTTGGATGCATAGGAGTTTTGGCTTCTTTGCAGTCTAGAAGATTAAACTTCTTCAGAAGTTCCTTCACATACTTGGTTTGGTGAACATACGTTCCTTCTGATGTTTGATTTATTTGTATTCCAAGGAAATACTTGAGTTCTCCCATCATGCTCATTTCAAACTCAGCCTGCATAGACTCAGCAAACTCCTTTCCAAGTGTAGCATTAGATGTTCCAAAAATAATATCATCTACATATATTTGACAAATTAAAATATCCTTTTTAAAGGTTTTACAAAAGAGAGTAGTGTCCACTTTTCCTCTAGTGAAACCATTATCCAGAAGGAAAGAACTTAAGCGTTCATACCAAGCTCTGGGAGCTTGTTTCAATCCATATAACGATTTCTTTAATTTAAAAACATGATTAGGAGACATAGAGTCTTCAAAACCAGGAGGTTGATGGACATAAACTTCTTCATCTATATAACCATTTAAGAAGGCACTCTTAACATCCATTTGATAGAGAGTGATGTTATGTTGAGTGGCAAATGAAATTAATAGACGAATAGATTCTAACCTGGCCACTGGTGCAAAGGTTTCTGTATAGTCAATCCCTTCTTGCTGACTATAACCCTGAGCCACCAGTCTGGCTTTGTTCCTTACTACTTCACCTTTCTCACTGAGCTTGTTTCTGAAGACCCATTTTGTACCGATTATATTGAATCCATCTGGTCTAGGAACAAGATCCCAAACATCATTCCTTGTAAACTGATTCAGTTCTTCTTGCATAGCAATTATCCAGTCTGGATCTTCTAGAGCATGATCAACAGAAGTTGGCTCGATCAAAGATACAAGACCTAATTGACAGTCTGCATTGTTCTTAAGGAATGCTCTTGTTCTGATTGGATCATCCTTCTTTCCAAGAATGACATCTTCTGAATGACCAGAGATGAGTCTGGATGATCTTCTGACAGATGGTTCTTCAGATATGCTTAGATTCTCCAGAGAAGCTGATACTTGATCTTCAGATTCTTTGCTTCTGAGAAGCTCTGCTTCTGATGCGTTGCTTCTTGGCTCAACAACTTCTGATATATCAATATCACAATCTGCAAAATTATCAAACTGCTTTGGTTTTTCAGAACCAAGCTTATCATCAAACCTGATATTGATTGATTCTTCTACAATCAATGTTTCAGTATTGTATACTCTGTAGCCTTTTGAGCGTTCAGAATATCCAAGAAGGAAACATTTTTGTGCTTTGGAATCAAACTTACCAAGATGATCTTTAGTGTTCAGAATAAAGCATACACATCCAAAAGGATGGAAATATGAAATGTTGGGCTTTCTATTCTTCCACAATTCATAAGGAGTCTTATTTAGAATAGGTCTGATAGAGATTCTATTCTGAATATAGCATGCAGTGTTTATTGCTTCTGCCCAGAAATGCTTAGCCATATTGGTTTCATTGATCATGGTTCTGGCCATTTCTTGCAGAGTCCTATTCTTTCGTTCTACAACCCCATTTTGCTGTGGAGTTCTAGGACAAGAGAAATCATGGGCAATACCATTTTCTTTGAAGAATTCTTCAAAGGATCTGTTCTCAAATTCGCCACCATGATCACTTCTGACCTTTATGATTTTACACTCTTTTTCAGATTGAATCTGAATGCAGAAATCAAAGAACACTGAATGAGTCTCATCCTTGTGTTTCAAGAATTTTACCCATGTCCAGCGGCTATAATCATCTACGATGACTAATCCATATTTCTTCCCTCTGACAGATGCTGTTTTGACTGGGCCAAACAGATCAATGTGCAAGAGTTCTAATGGCCTTGAGGTAGAAACAACATTCTTGGACTTGAATGCAGGTTTGGAGAACTTGCCCTTCTGACATGCTTCACAAAGAGCATCTGATTTGAATTTCAGATTAGGGAGTCCTCTGACAAGATTCAGTTTGTTAATCTGAGAAATCTTTCTCAAACTAGCATGACCTAATCTTCTGTGCCAGACCCACTGCTCTTCAGAAACAGACATAAGACAAGTCACCTTCTGACTCATAAGATCTTGCAGATCTGTCTTATAAATGTTGTTCTTCCTCTTGCCTGTAAATAGGATTGAGCCATCCTTCTGATTTACAGCCTTGCAAGACTCTTGATTAAAGATTATATCATAACCATTGTCACTCAATTGACTGATAGATAAGAGGTTATGTGTTAATCCTTCTACAAGAAGTACATTAGAAATGGAAGGAGAGTTACCAGACTTTATAGTTCCAGAGCCAATTATCTTGCCCTTCTGATCTCCTCCAAACTTGACTTCTCCTCCAGATTTAAGCACCAGGTCTTGGAACATAGACCTTCTTCCTGTCATGTGTCGTGAGCATCCAGAGTCCAGGTACCATGACATGTTGTGCTTTGTCCTTTTTGCAGTCAAGGATATCTGCAATAGGAATAATCTTATCCTTAGGTACCCACATCTTTTTGGGTCCTTTCTTGTTAGATTTTCTCAAGTTCTGATTGAACTTGGGTTTAACATTGTAAGCAATAGGAGGAACAGCATGATAATTCTTAATGTGAGTTCCATGATATTTCCTAGGTTGTGTCACATGCTTTTTGGTGTGTGTTATGTGAAAGCTTTGAGCATGTGAAGTGTGCCTAATATCATGGGAGTGGCCATACTTGAACTGATCATACAATGGCTTGTATGTGAATTTCATTTCATCAACAGGTTCAAGTTTGTATGGGGTTTCACCCTCAAAACCAATGCCAACTCTTTTGTTTCCAGACATAGCATATATCATAGAAGCTAGCTGACTTCTGCCAATACTTCTAGATAAGAACTTCCTGAAACTTAAATCATATTCTTTCAGAATATGGTTTAGACTAGGAGTGGATTTTTCTGAATCAGAAGGAGATCCAACATTATTGGATAATTTTAAAAGTTTTTCTTTTAATTCAGAATTCTCCAACTCAAGCTTCTTTGTTTCAAATTCAAATAGCTTTTTCAGCTTTTTGTATTTGAGACTGATCTGAGACTTGAGTTCCAGAAGTTCAGTTAGACCGGAAACTAACTCATCTCTAGTAAGTTCAGAAAATACCTCTTTAGAATCTGATTCTGATGTAGATTCTGATTCGTCATCTTCTGTCGCCATCAGCGCACAGTTAGCCTGCTCATCTTCAGAGTCTGAATCATCTTCTGACTCATCCCAGGTTGCCATAAGACCTTTCTTCTTATGAAACTTCTTCTTGGGATTTTCTTTCTGAAGTTTTGGACATTCATTCTTGAAGTGTCCAGGCTCATTGCATTCATAGCACATGACCTTCTTCTTGTCAAATCTTCTGTCATCAGAAGATTCTCCACGTTCAAATTTCTTTGAACTTCTGAAGCCTCTGAACTTCCTTTGCTTGGTCTTCCAGAGTTGATTTAGCCTTCTGGAGATCAAGGACAGTTCATCTTCTTCTTCAGATTCTGATTCTTCAGGATCTTCTTCTCTAGCCTGAAAAGCGTTAGTGCATTTCTTGATATTGGATTTTAATGCAATAGACTTACCTTTCTTTTGAGGCTCATTTGCGTCCAGCTCTATTTCATGACTTCTGAAGGCACTGATAAGCTCTTCCAGAGAAACTTCATTCAGATTCTTTGCAATCTTGAATGAAGTCACCATAGGACCCCATCTTCTGGGTAAGCTTCTGATGATCTTCTTTACATGATCAGCCTTGGTGTATCCCTTGTCAAGAACTCTCAATCCAGCAGTAAGAGTTTGAAATCTTGAAAACATCTTTTCAATGTCTTCATCATCCTCCATCTTGAAGGCTTCATACTTCTGGATTAAAGCTAGAGCTTTAGTCTCCTTGACTAGAGCATTTCCTTCATGAGTCATTTTCAAGGACTCATATATGTCATAGGCCGTTTCCCTGTTAGATATCTTCTCATACTCAGCATGAGAGATAGCATTCAGCAAAACAGTTCTGCATTTATGATGATTCCTGAAAAGCTTTTTCTGATCATCATTCATTTCTTGCCTTGTCAGCTTTACGCCTCTGGCATTCACTGGATGTTTGTAACCATCCATCAGAAGATCCCATAGATCACCATCTAGACCAAGAAAGTAGCTTTCCAGTTTATCTTTCCAGTATTCAAAGTTTTCACCATCAAATACCGGCGGTCTAGTATACCCATTGTTACCGTTGTATTGCTCAGCAGAGCCAGATGTAGATGCAGGTGTAGACTTTTCACTTTCATCAACCATCTTTTACTGAAGCGTTTTTCTCTTCCTGAATCTTTTCTAAACACGGTTAAGTGCTTGCACCTTAGAACCAGGCTCTGATACCAATTGAAGGATAGAAAAACACTTAGAAAGGGGGGGTTTGAATAAGTGTAGCTTTAAAAACTTGACAGATAAAAATAAATTGCACAGTTATTTTTATCCTGGTTCGTTGTTAACTAAACTACTCCAGTCCACCCCCGCAGAGATGATTTACCTCAACTGAGGATTTAATCCACTAACCGCACGGATTACAATGGTTTTCCACTTAGTCAGCAACTAAGTCTTCCAGAGTCTTCTGATCACACACTGATCACTCCAGGAACAACTGCTTAGATACCCTCTAAGACTTTTCTAGAGTATACTGATCCACACGATCACTCTAGTTACAACCTGCTTAGATAACCTCTAAGACTTCCTAGAGTATTCTGATCCACACGATCACTCTAGTTCCTTACAACTTAATGTAATCAATTCTAAGAGTATTACAATTGCTTCTTAAAAAGCTATAATCACAAACTGTGATATTTCTCTTAACGTTTAAGCTTAATCTCACTAATATATTACAACAGCAATGTAGTGAGCTTTGATGAAGATGAAGATTCTGAGCTTTGATTTGAACAGCGTTTCAGCAAGTTTATTTGAGTTGTTTTGTTCAGGATCGTTAACCTTGCTTCTCATCAGAACTTCATATTTATAGGCGTTGGAGAAGATGACCGTTGAGTGCATTTAATGCTTTGCGTGTTCCGTACAGCATCGCATTTAATGTTATACGCTTTTGTCAACTACCTCGAGCCTTGTTCACGCTGTGTCTACTGACGTAGCCTTTAATAGCTTTTAACGTTCCTTTTGTCAGTCAGCGTAGCTTGCCACTTGTACTTCCTTCTGATATGATGTTTGTGAATACAACGTTTGAATATCATCAGAGTCAAACAGCTTGGTGCATAGCATCTTCTGATCTTCTGACCTTGAAGTGCTTCTGAGCGTGATACCATCAGAACTTCAGTGCTTTTGTTCTCTTGTTCTTCTGATGCTTCCATAGACCCATGTTCTGATTCTGCTTCGACCATCTTCTGATGTCTTGCCAGACCATGTTCTGATGTTGCATGCTGAACCCTTTGAGACAAAGCTTCTGAGCGCTGAATTATGCATACTCTTTATATATTTCCTGAAAAGGAAATTGCATTGGATTAGAGTACCATATTATCTTAAGCAAAATTCATATTATTGTTATCATCAAAACTAAGATAATTGATCAGAACAAATCTTGTTCTAACAATCTCCCCCTTTTTGATGATGACAAAAACATATATAAATGATATGAATTTGCGATCAGAAAGAACAGACGGCAAAAGACAAATTACACAGCTATAGCATAAGCATATGAATATGTCTCCCCCTGAGATTAACAATCTCCCCCTGAAATAAATACTCGAAGAACTTTAATAAAAGACTTCCCTGATTATTTCGGTAGAGACGATCATATAAGCTTCTGTCTTTAGAGAATTCCTAGCTTCTGACTTCTGCTTCCATTGGACAGCTTCAGAACTAGAATTTCTTTAGATCCCTAGAACACTCACAGCTTCTGATTCCTGCTACCATCTAGGACAGCTTCAGAACTTGAATTTCTTTGATCTTCTGATTTCTGCTTCCATTTAGGACAGCTTCAGAACTTGAGTTTTCTGGATCTTTAGAACATTCACAGCTTCTGATTTCTGCTTCCCTCGGATAGCTTCAGAGCTTGAATTTCTACCAACATCACTTCATGCTAGATTTGTATCAGAACATTGTTGAATGTACCAGAGCATCATCTGAGCATCTCTACAACCTGAAATGTTACAGAACAAAAACTAAACGACAAAAGTCAGCATGAACGAGTCAGAACATAAAATGTATATTAGAACACATGATATGTATCAGAGCCATATAGGCTAAAATAATGTATCAGAGCAAATAGAATTTTGTCAGATCAAATAGACAACTATGGATCAAATTCTATTATCAGTGCTTCTGATTCCTGAAGCTTGACAGCACTCAGCTTGCTTCAGTTTCCATGGTTTAGCTTCTTGTGTTTGCTTTGAAGATTCTCTTCACTTCTTTATACCTGCAAAACACTTAAACCATATAGAACTTGCAGTTCTTGTTAGTAAATGTGTGGGAGCTTTACCCAACAACTGATAGATTAATCAAATCATTTATCATTTATCTTCTCCCCCTTTTTGTCATAACATCAAAAAGAATATTTCAAAAAATTCAGATGAATAAAACGACAAATAAAATCACTGGAGTGTAAAAACAAAGAAACTTTTCATTGATAATCAAGCGATATTACATGAGATGATGTTTAACAAGCAGATGCAATAAAGAAAGGAAAACTACTAAGACCAAAGCCTAAGACCCTAGCTAAGACAAAATCTGTGCCAGCATGCCATGAAGGAGTGAAGCGCATCATTGACTGCTTCTTGGGCTTCCAGGCGAGGGGTCAGGGAGACTTGGTTCTGATGCAGATCTTCCACAATCTTTATCAGAGACAACATTCTCAGCAGGTGAAGAAGAAGAGATTTCTTTGGAATGGGTTTAGGGAGAGGAGAGGTTAGATGAGGAGGAAGTTGAGTCTTGAAGGAAACAAGATGAGGAAGAAGATGGAGATGATGGAGGGCTTTCACCAGGGGGTTGAAACACACGTCTAGAATAGTTTCCAGATAACATTGCTTCGAATGGATTCACCTTGAGAGGGTCATAGGTGATCTTTATCTTTTTGGGTTTGGAAGGAGATGTTTCAACAGCTTTTCTCTTTTTGTTTTGATCATTTCCATGGTTTCCTGGGCTTGATGAAGAGTTCATGATGGATTTGCAGATAATGAACAGCTAGGGTTTGATATGAATGCAAAAGGATAAAGAAGGAAAACAAAGACAGAGGAGAGATAGCAAGAAATATAAGAGGGAAGGAGAAGCGTTTGAAGAATATTTAAAAGAAAATAAAACGAAACGAATGATGAATAGCATTTAATGTTACGTGACATGAGGAGAGATAATAAAGACAAATGAGGTGACTAGCACAGTTACCTATGGTCGGCGTCCCTTCAACTGCACGCGCGCTTATCCATGAATAGTAACGACAGGTTTACCATCCCGAGATAAAACGTTATAGCTGTTTTGCTTTAAAAGAGGTTCTGAATCAACTTAGACAATGAAACGTTAGTAATAACCGAATCATAATTTCTAAAAGATTTCAATCAGAACTTCTGATATAAAAAATTGTCCATTTTCATTTCAGAAGATACTCATATATAAGAACTTCTCATCTTCTCATTCTGGGCATAAATCCATACTGATGTTCTTCAAAATGAACTTAAACCTATCTTCAGCCAGGGGTTTTGTAAAGATATCAGCTCATTGATGGTCTGTATCCACAAAGTTTAAAGATATAACACCCTTCTGAACATAGTCCCTTATGAAATGATGTTTAATCTCAATATGTTTAGCTTTTGAATGAAGAATAGGATTATTAGATAAACATAT
The DNA here is from genome assembly GCF_029867415.1 of Vicia villosa. Classification (NCBI taxonomy): domain Eukaryota; kingdom Viridiplantae; phylum Streptophyta; class Magnoliopsida; order Fabales; family Fabaceae; genus Vicia; species Vicia villosa. The sequence goes on from NW_026705337.1 coordinate 245,699, forward strand.
AGCAGAAGTATTATCACAGAATATAGGAATGTTACTCTCAAATATCTGATAATCTTCTAGCTGACTCTTCATCCAGAGCATCTGTGTACTGCAACCAGCAGCAGCGACATATTCTGCTTCTGTCGTTGATAGAGCAATAGTTGCTTGCTTCTTGCTATACCAGGAGATCAAATGACTTCCAAGAAATTGGCAACTTCCTGAAGTACTCTTTCTTTCAATTCTGTCTCCAGCATAGTCAGCATCGCAGAATCCTACTAAGTTGTATTCTTTAGATTTTCTGTAAACTAAGCCAACATTAGTAGTACCTTTCAGATACCTTAGAATTCTCTTAACAGCAGTTAAATGAGATTCTCTAGGATCTGATTGGAATCTAGCACACAAACAGACACTGAACAGAATGTCAGGTCTAGAAGCAGTCAGATATAGAAGAGATCCAATCATACCTCTGTATAACTTCTGATCTACCTTCTTACTTACCTCATCCTTACCTAGGATGCATGTTGGATGCATAGGAGTTTTGGCTTCTTTGCAGTCTAGAAGATTAAACTTCTTCAGAAGTTCCTTCACATACTTGGTTTGGTGAACATACGTTCCTTCTGATGTTTGATTTATTTGTATTCCAAGGAAATACTTGAGTTCTCCCATCATGCTCATTTCAAACTCAGCCTGCATAGACTCAGCAAACTCCTTTCCAAGTGTAGCATTAGATGTTCCAAAAATAATATCATCTACATATATTTGACAAATTAAAATATCCTTTTTAAAGGTTTTACAAAAGAGAGTAGTGTCCACTTTTCCTCTAGTGAAACCATTATCCAGAAGGAAAGAACTTAAGCGTTCATACCAAGCTCTGGGAGCTTGTTTCAATCCATATAACGATTTCTTTAATTTAAAAACATGATTAGGAGACATAGAGTCTTCAAAACCAGGAGGTTGATGGACATAAACTTCTTCATCTATATAACCATTTAAGAAGGCACTCTTAACATCCATTTGATAGAGAGTGATGTTATGTTGAGTGGCAAATGAAATTAATAGACGAATAGATTCTAACCTGGCCACTGGTGCAAAGGTTTCTGTATAGTCAATCCCTTCTTGCTGACTATAACCCTGAGCCACCAGTCTGGCTTTGTTCCTTACTACTTCACCTTTCTCACCGAGCTTGTTTCTGAAGACCCATTTTGTACCGATTATATTGAATCCATCTTGTCTAGGAACAAGATCCCAAACATCATTCCTTGTAAACTGATTCAGTTCTTCTTGCATAGCAATTATCCAGTCTGGATCTTCTAGAGCATGATCAACAGAAGTTGGCTCGATCAAAGATACAAGACCTAATTGACAGTCTGCATTGTTCTTAAGGAATGCTCTTGTTCTGATTGGATCATCCTTCTTTCCAAGAATGACATCTTCTGAATGACCAGAGATGAGTCTGGATGATCTTCTGACAGATGGTTCTTCAGATATGCTTAGATTCTCCAGAGAAGCTGATACTTGATCTTCAGATTCTTTGCTTCTGAGAAGCTCTGCTTCTGATGCGTTGCTTCTTGGCTCAACAACTTCTGATATATCAATATCACAATCTGCAAAATTATCAAACTGCTTTGGTTTTTCAGAACCAAGCTTATCATCAAACCTGATATTGATTGATTCTTCTACAATCAATGTTTCAGTATTGTATACTCTGTAGCCTTTTGAGCGTTCAGAATATCAAAGAAGGAAACATTTTTGTGCTTTGGAATCAAACTTACCAAGATGATCTTTAGTGTTCAGAATAAAGCATACACATCCAAAAGGATGGAAATATGAAATGTTGGGCTTTCTATTCTTCCACAATTCATAAGGAGTCTTATTTAGAATAGGTCTGATAGAGATTCTATTCTGAATATAGCATGCAGTGTTTATTGCTTCTGCCCAGAAATGCTTAGCCATATTGGTTTCATTGATCATGGTTCTGGCCATTTCTTGCAGAGTCCTATTCTTTCGTTCTACAACCCCATTTTGCTGTGGAGTTCTAGGACAAGAGAAATCATGGGCAATACCATTTTCTTTGAAGAATTCTTCAAAGGATCTGTTCTCAAATTCGCCACCATGATCACTTCTGACCTTTATGATTTTACACTCTTTTTCAGATTGAATCTGAATGCAGAAATCAAAGAACACTGAATGAGTCTCATCCTTGTGTTTCAAGAATTTTACCCATGTCCAGCGGCTATAATCATCTACGATGACTAATCCATATTTCTTCCCTCTGACAGATGCTGTTTTGACTGGGCCAAACAGATCAATGTGCAAGAGTTCTAATGGCCTTGAGGTAGAAACAACATTCTTGGACTTGAATGCAGGTTTGGAGAACTTGCCCTTCTGACATGCTTCACAAAGAGCATCTGATTTGAATTTCAGATTAGGGAGTCCTCTAACAAGATTCAGTTTGCTAATCTGAGAAATCTTTCTCAAACTAGCATGACCTAATCTTCTGTGCCAGACCCACTGCTCTTCAGAAACAGACATAAGACAAGTCACCTTCTGACTCATAAGATCTTGCAGATCTGTCTTATAAATGTTGTTCTTCCTCTTGCCTGTAAATAGGATTGAGCCATCCTTCTGATTTACAGCCTTGCAAGACTCTTGATTAAAGATTATATCATAACCATTGTCACTCAATTGACTGATAGATAAGAGGTTATGTGTTAATCCTTCTACAAGAAGTACATTAGAAATGGAAGGAGAGTTACCAGACTTTATAGTTCCAGAGCCAATTATCTTGCCCTTCTGATCTCCTCCAAACTTGACTTCTCCTCCAGATTTAAGCACCAGGTCTTGGAACATAGACCTTCTTCCTGTCATGTGTCGTGAGCATCCAGAGTCCAGGTACCATGACATGTTGTGCTTTGTCCTTTTTGCAGTCAAGGATATCTGCAATAGGAATAATCTTATCCTTAGGTACCCACATCTTTTTGGGTCCTTTCTTGTTAGATTTTCTCAAGTTCTGATTGAACTTGGATTTAACATTGTAAGCAATAGGAGGAACAACATGATAATTCTTAATGTGAGTTCCATGATATTTCCTAGGTTGTGTCACATGCTTTTTGGTGTGTGTTATGTGAAAGCTTTGAGCATGTGAAGTGTGCCTAATATCATGGGAGTGGCCATACTTGAACTGATCATACAATGGCTTGTATGTGAATTTCATTTCATCAACAGGTTCAAGTTTGTATGGGGTTTCACCCTCAAAACCAATGCCAACTCTTTTGTTTCCAGACACAGCATATATCATAGAAGCTAGCTGACTTCTGCCAATACTTCTAGATAAGAACTTCCTGAAACTTAAATCATATTCTTTCAGAATATGGTTTAGACTAGGAGTGGATTTTTCTGAATCAGAAGGAGATCCAACATTATTGGATAATTTTAAAAGTTTTTCTTTTAATTCAGAATTCTCCAACTCAAGCTTCTTTGTTTCAAATTCAAATAGCTTTTTCAGCTTTTTGTATTTGAGACTGATCTGAGACTTGAGTTCCAGAAGTTCAGTTAGACCGGAAACTAACTCATCTCTAGTAAGTTCAGAAAATACCTCTTTAGAATCTGATTCTGATGTAGATTCTGATTCGTCATCTTCTGTCGCCATCAGCGCACAGTTAGCCTGCTCATCTTCAGAGTCTGAATCATCTTCTGACTCATCCCAGGTTGCCATAAGACCTTTCTTCTTATGAAACTTCTTCTTGGGATTTTCTTTCTGAAGTTTTGGACATTCATTCTTGAAGTGTCCAGGCTCATTGCATTCATAGCACATGACCTTCTTCTTGTCAAATCTTCTGTCATCAGAAGATTCTCCACGTTCAAATTTCTTTGAACTTCTGAAGCCTCTGAACTTCCTTTGCTTGGTCTTCCAGAGTTGATTTAGCCTTCTGGAGATCAAGGACAGTTCATCTTCTTCTTCAGATTCTGATTCTTCAGGATCTTCTTCTCTAGCCTGAAAAGCGTTAGTGCATTTCTTGATATTGGATTTTAATGCAATAGACTTACCTTTCTTTTGAGGCTCATTTGCGTCCAGCTCTATTTCATGACTTCTGAAGGCACTGATAAGCTCTTCCAGAGAAACTTCATTCAGATTCTTTGCAATCTTGAATGAAGTCACCATAGGACCCCATCTTCTGGGTAAGCTTCTGATGATCTTCTTTACATGATCAGCCTTGGTGTATCCCTTGTCAAGAACTCTCAATCCAGCAGTAAGAGTTTGAAATCTTGAAAACATCTTTTCAATGTCTTCATCATCCTCCATCTTGAAGGCTTCATACTTCTGGATTAAAGCTAGAGCTTTAGTCTCCTTGACTTGAGCATTTCCTTCATGAGTCATTTTCAAGGACTCATATATGTCATAGGCCGTTTCCCTGTTAGATATCTTCTCATACTCAGCATGAGAGATAGCATTCAGCAAAACAGTTCTGCATTTATGATGATTCCTGAAAAGCTTTTTCTGATCATCATTCATTTCTTGCCTTGTCAGCTTTACGCCTCTGGCATTCACTGGATGTTTGTAACCATCCATCAGAAGATCCCATAGATCACCATCTAGACCAAGAAAGTAGCTTTCCAGTTTATCTTTCCAGTATTCAAAGTTTTCACCATCAAATACCGGCGGTCTAGTATACCCATTGTTACCGTTGTATTGCTCAGCAGAGCCAGATGTAGATGCAGGTGTAGACTTTTCACTTTCATCAACCATCTTTTACTGAAGCGTTTTTCTCTTCCTGAATCTTTTCTAAACACGGTTAAGTGCTTGCACCTTAGAACCAGGCTCTGATACCAATTGAAGGATAGAAAAACACTTAGAAAGGGGGGGTTTGAATAAGTGTAGCTTTAAAAACTTGACAGATAAAAATAAATTGCACAGTTATTTTTATCCTGGTTCGTTGTTAACTAAACTACTCCAGTCCACCCCCGCAGAGATGATTTACCTCAACTGAGGATTTAATCCACTAATCGCACGGATTACAATGGTTTTCCACTTAGTCAGCAACTAAGTCTTCCAGAGTCTTCTGATCACACACTGATCACTCCAGGAACAACTGCTTAGATACCCTCTAAGACTTTTCTAGAGTATACTGATCCACACGATCACTCTAGTTACAACCTGCTTAGATAACCTCTAAGACTTCCTAGAGTATTCTGATCCACACGATCACTCTAGTTCCTTACAACTTAATGTAATCAATTCTAAGAGTATTACAATTGCTTCTTAAAAAGCTATAATCACAAACTGTGATATTTCTCTTAACGTTTAAGCTTAATCTCACTAATATATTACAACAGCAATGTAGTGAGCTTTGATGAAGATGAAGATTCTGAGCTTTGATTTGAACAGCGTTTCAGCAAGTTTATTTGAGTTGTTTTGTTCAGGATCGTTAACCTTGCTTCTCATCAGAACTTCATATTTATAGGCGTTGGAGAAGATGACCGTTGAGTGCATTTAATGCTTTGCGTGTTCCGTACAGCATCGCATTTAATGTTATACGCTTTTGTCAACTACCTCGAGCCTTGTTCACGCTGTGTCTACTGACGTAGCCTTTAATAGCTTTTAACGTTCCTTTTGTCAGTCAGCGTAGCTTGCCACTTGTACTTCCTTCTGATCTGATGTTTGTGAATACAACGTTTGAATATCATCAGAGTCAAACAGCTTGGTGCATAGCATCTTCTGATCTTCTGACCTTGAAGTGCTTCTGAGCGTGATACCATCAGAAATTCAGTGCTTCTGTTCTCTTGTTCTTCTGATGCTTCCATAGACCCATGTTCTGATTCTGCTTCGACCATCTTCTGATGTCTTGCCAGACCATGTTCTGATGTTGCATGCTGAACCCTTTGAGACAAAGCTTCTGAGCGCTGAATTATGCATACTCTTTATATATTTCCTGAAAAGGAAATTGCATTGGATTAGAGTACCATATTATCTTAAGCAAAATTCATATTATTGTTATCATCAAAACTAAGATAATTGATCAGAACAAATCTTGTTCTAACAAGATTTGCCGCTGCTAGTAGGGACTTTGGAAAGATTCGCCTCGCGAGGACTTTATGAGATGTGCACTATGGGTGTCATGCCCCTCATAATCATAGGCCCAGGACAATGCCCCATATTGATTGGAAATAGATTTAGATTTACTTGGATGCATGCCCCAGATTGTTTTTGGCATCTTTGAGAGATTCTCGGAATCTTGACTTGGTTGCCCCGGATTGATCGGGGAATAGTTTGAAATCCACTTGGGATATATGCCTTTGACTGTTTGGCATTTTGAGAGATTCTTAGAATCTTGACTTAATTGCCCCAGATTGCTTGGACAAAGCATGTCATGCCCCTTGTATTCATCGGCTTCTAGTCAACTGAGTCAGTTATAAGGGATGTTGCTGCTGAAATAGTTCCGTCTGTCGGGATGACTTTTAGTCACTAGTCGTACCCTGTGCAAATTCTTTCTGATGCTAACATCTGAAATTATGTAGCAAAATATGTTTAATTATGAATTCATGAGATGCAATTCATACGTCCGTCTTGTGTTTTTTTGAAAAACATTAAAACATGAGATATAAGAGCGTGATGTTTATAAAAACATGATATTTGAAAAAACGAAACATCAACTCGGCATTTATGATAAACCTTAAGGAGTCAGGATACCTTTTTGGTGACAGTATGCTTTTGAACTAACCATGCTTCAGTTAGGACTTTCAAGGGTTGTAGCGTGGCTTGGTTCGCGGTTTAAGAAACAAAGGATAATGGCTCAAAATTTGATTGTACCCACCCCTCTTCGTGATGATCTTCTGTCCTAAGCTCAGTTAATTCAACTTATGCATTCAGGTTCCAAGAGACTTTTGGATTTGCACCTTTGATAATGATGATGGTTCACAAGCAAAGAGAACTTTTTAGGTGGCAGTCACTTCTTCCTTTTGGTAGTCGCAACATTGTGTTGTTCAGGAATTTATTGACTTCTCTTTTTTCATCTTTTTGATATCCCTAACTTTTGCCTGAACTGTCTATTTTGAGATTACAGTCAGCGGGATGCCTTGATTTTTGCTTAAGTCATCTTTTTGATTTTTGACTTAGCAGGCTTTTCTTTGTATATCTGTTTTTTCACTTTTTTTTTGAAAGATATTGACTGCCTTGCTTAATGATTGATGAACCATCATTGGCTTTTGATTGACATCTCCAACACTTCTTTGATGAGTGCGGATGAGCGCTTGTGATTGAAACCTTTGTTGAAAGGCGTACTGAATTATTCTCTTAAAATAGAATGCACAGCCAAATTAACTGAGAGCTACCCTGCCCCAGGTTATGATCAAGGGTTTTAATTAGTACAAGAAAGAAACTTCTTCTTCTTAGGCACAAAGGGGTTGACGAGGGATTAACATCCTTATATCTCCACTGTTTAGGAATTGAAATAATGCCTGTACATCGTCAGCATAGTCCGTTCAAAAGCATACTGTATGAGGCTGCGGTATCGTTTTCGTCATCCTCCCTCAAAAGGTATACAGCTTTAGCAGGAGTTAAGTATCATAAAACATATGCAAAGTAAAGACGCAATTTAAAATGAGTGATAGCGAAATAAATTATTCAAGACAAACATATGCAATGCACTGATGATGATTATTAAAACATATAATGTCTATCATAAGTCGAATGTTTAAACAAACAGAATAGGAATTGCGCATGAAAGTAGATCTAATGATCCAAAAGTTCGTCCGTCTAGACGTCAATCACTCTTGTCATGACTAGTCATAGGAGAGGTGGTTATCACAGGAGTTTTTAGGAGGGTTGAATTTGATTTCCCCGTCATCGTTCAGATCTCGAATCTTATTCTTCAATGTCCAGCAATTGTTTGTGTAATGTCCATGACCGTTGGAGTGGTATGCGCACCTCACATTGAGTTTGTAGCCAGTAGTGGAGGTGTTAGAATTCTTAGGAGAATCCCTTAGAGTAATCAATATAATCTTCAACGGATGTTGTAATGCTTGAGTCGACGACATATTGATTTTGGTGAATTGATGTTTAGATACGCCTGACTTCCGTCATTATTGTAGAACTGGTGTAGAGATCAGAACTGCCCCCACGAATTGGTTGTGTTCAATAGGGCCTTTCTAGCATTAGCCATATGAGGATTCTCAGGTGAGTTGAAGTCAACGATCTTGTCGTTGATTAAGTCTTGAGTCCTATGCTCCAATGGTTCACAATTCTCGGTACCATGGCTAACACATCTTGCATTATATTTGTACCCAGGAGAAGAATTGGTAGAAACTGAATATGGAGGCAATAGAATTATCACGCTCCGATTCAGAAATTATTGTAGAACTTGAGACAACGGCATGTGCCACGGAATAAACTTTGCTGCGCGTGCTGATCCTTTTTCTTCTGAGTTAACAAGGTTTTTCAACTCTTTTTGTCCCTTGACCAAGTTCAGAATCAAAACTTAGAACTGGATATTCTGAGCCTGGAGATTTTTGACTGATCGCTCGAGATCCATTTGTGCTGAAATAAACAGCGAGAGAGATCGGGAAGCCTACTGCGGAAACCTGTTATGCAATGTTTATGAATGTAGATGCAATGTTCAAGGATCGTTAGGAAATTTAGTTTGCGACATTAGGAAATTATTGGTCACCGCTTCGTCTGAAGAATCTTGGTCTTTGTCTTTGGATGTCCTTCTTTGAGAATCAAGCTCACCATATCGAGTGGGTCATCGCCTCTGATTCGGGATATCTCTGAATTTGAAGGTACATGCTAGAGGAAAATAAATCCTCTTTCCCCTTGATAGGTATGATGTCTTTAAACTGGAAGGCATACGGCCAAAGGAAAATAAATCCTCTTGCCCCTTGATGGGTACGGTGTCTTTGATTTGGCAGACAAATGGCCAGAGGAAAGCAAATCCTCCTGCCCCTAGATAGGAATTCCGTCCTTGATAAGAGCACATGAAATTATGCGCCCTAAATCCCTAAGATCCTTGAAAGGGTTAGTTTTCATGTGATGTTATGATGTTATGATGTCATGCAGATGCAATGCATTAAGTAAAGCATAAGGTCAAATTGTCCTACAGGAAAATCCTGCAAGGAAATAGAAAGTTAAAGCATAAGGTAGTGAGGACGAAATGTCCTACAAGCAAATCCTGCAAGGAAATAGAAAGGTTAAAGCATAAGGTAGTGAGGACGAAATGTCCTACAAGAAAATCCTGCAAGGAAATAGAAAGGTTAAAGCATAAGGTAGTGAGGACGAAATGTCCTACAAGCAAATCCTGCAAGGAAGTAGAAAGGTTAAAGCATAAGGTAGTGAGGACGAAATGTCCTACAAGAAAATCCTGCAAGGAAATAGAAAGGTTAAAGCATAAGGTAGTGAGGATGAAATGTCCTACAAGAAAATCCTGCAAGGAAATAGAAAGGTTAGATAACAAACAAGTCACACAAGAGTCCTTAAGTTTAAAGGTTTGCATGAAGTATGACCAGGTTACTACCCTTCCCCAAAGGTACTTCTAAGGATAAGGATGATATCAGCAACGGGTTCTACCGAGTTACCCAGAATTGTCAGCCCTCCTAAAGCACCCTCGAACATGATACATACATACCATGCAATGATACTTTGAGAAAGAACCTATCTGAGTTGTAGTATCGGGTAGCGGCTATGCTCTCAACATACATCAAGAGTAGTCCCCCCACTACGTTCCTAAAAGTCAAGATGGGTTAAAGGTAACTAAAGGTCCTTAAGCTCCGACTCACCCACAGACATCCGCACGAACCTCCCTCATACAAGAGAAGCATGCAAACATCCATAGAGGCCTAACTTAAGCGTGAACTCTCATATTGACCAATCCTCCACATACATGAAGGAGGTCGCCATGACTATGCCACTCCTATCTTAAGGTGCACTCGAATCCGGGTATAGGATTCATCTTCCATTCAAATGCCCAAACAACCTTGAGAGGTAAAGCAATCAAAACAAACAATTTATTAAAGTGAACTAAACTCTAAGGTAACCCCTCTTTTTAAGTATCCCCAGCAGAGTCGCCAGTTCTGTAATACGGTGAACTGACTTTTTATCGAAATGTCGCGGATAGCAAGAGTCGCCACCGACTTTTATTTTCTCCAATTTTAGGAAAGGCTAAAAGAACAGGAAAGACCTTTGAAAAGATTTTGAGTTCGGGGGGTAAGTTATACAAAGGGAAGGTGTAAAGCACCCTTCGCATCCATGGTTATCCATGGGCTCTTAATTGCTTAGCTCACTTTGTTTGTTTGTTTGAAAAGTGTCGTGTGTGAATAGTAAAAAGATTTCGTTAAGGACTTTAGCTTGTAAATAAGCGTAGTCTTGTTTGAAAGTATTTGAAAAGAGGTGTGAAAAAGCATTTGATTTTGATTTGAATGGAGCAAGCAATTAAGAACTACCTACCCTAAGATTGTCTTTCGTGTTCTTTAAGTCTTTCGGGTGAAAGGATCTATCCATACCATGAGAAGGTAGGAAGCCTTCCAATTGGATGTGCGGGTCATCGAAGGGTCATCGAGAATAATCGTTCACCACAAGACTGTCCCTACCATAAAGAGGGTAGGTAGTCTCAGGGAAGGATATAATAGTCATTTAGGCAACAGTAAGGATACATTAGCATTCGAAGGGACTATCATCATTTATCGAGGCAAAATCGAGGGACGAGATCACTTTATTCGTAGGCAACTCGAAGGGACTATGATCTTTTATTCCGAGGGACTATGATGATTTGAATTCGTAGGCAGCAAGCTAAGGTATCCCTATATCCGAGGGACTTGACTATTTTGATCGAGAAGGCAACCAAGAGGGATTACCTTAGAGGTGTGTGGGTGCACAATCACGTGGTCAATTCAGTTATGTTATCTTGATTTAGGTGAGCTATCGTTCAGTTAATTAATCTTGTCACTCCCTATTTTACTAACCACGCAGTTAATATTGTGCGAAAATAAAAATGCAAAAAGACATAAAGTCCTACGCTATTACAATAAACACCTGCGGGGATGGGGGAAAAATAAAATATAAAATTAATTTGACATCTTCAGCCTTGATCTTACTCGAACCTTGATTGAGGACGATCATCTGAGAAAATAACAGAAAATAAATAGCAGTGAGGGTAGGAGAGATTCATTGACTACTGAAGTAAAGCCTAATTGAATCTATAAGGCAAAAGTAAAAATTAATAAAAATTAAATTTAAATAAGAAAAAGGGTTGGAACTTAGCTTTTTGATTGGCATGGCGCGTAGTCGAAAGATTTCTGATTAACCCTAAAAAGAATTGACATGAAGAAGAGGAGTGTTAGTGCATTTAAGATTCATTAGTTATGGGTACAAACCCTAATAGAATAAATAAATGGGATTGAACAAACCCTAAAAGAAAACTTATCGTGACCTAAAAAGTTTATAAGGCTAAAAATATGTATGATAAAATCGTGTTTTAAGGCATTGAATTAGCCAAAAATGATTATCTAATTAATTAGTTGAAAGTATATATAAACATAATTATTTTTATTTGTTAAAAAATAATTATTGATAAAATCGAGGTAAATTGGGTTTCCGACTAAAATAAATAAATTATAATTTATTTAAGTTTTATGTGATAACTCTTGACTAAAATAAACAAATAAATAAAAAGAATGAAAAGGAAAAGGAATTGTAAAATTAAAATAAATAATAAGAAATAAAAATAAATACTTAGCTGCAATTGGGTGTGGTGCATCCTGAGGGTTCCACCATGGGCGCACAGTTATCTAGCGTTCAGATCTATAGAAGTGGAAATCTAATGGTGGATGATGATGGTATACAATGGTCGTACGCGCAGCTATAAGCACTGCATCTCGTGGGACGTCTTCATAAAAAATCAAAGAGGCGCCTATGGGACTCGAACCCATGATCGTTCAGTTGCCAGGACTATCTCCCTGCCATATGCACCACATGCTTTGATCTGTAAATTGAATGGCTGCAAAACATTATATAAAAAACGTGAATTAAATGATATCAGTCAACAGCAGTCAAGGTGGGACCCCTGGTGTCATGTATCATCCAATTAGAATGTTTTGAAAGTCTAACCGACGAATGGAAAAAAGGAAGAGAAAACTCAAAAGTTGACCGGCCAATAGCATTTTAAGAAAACGCCACGCCAGCCACCTATCTTCTTCGGCCACCGTTTGCGACGGTCTCCACCATATTCCCCGATGGGAACTTTTCTCTACCACCTGCAGCACCAGCAAACAACAAATAAAACACACCCAGACCCCCTAAAAACGGGGCTGCGAATTCAATGGTGAGGGTCTCGTGGCCCGAAAGTCCCTGCTACGTAGGTAGTAAAGAATGGATCTCCGAAGCCCTAACAATGGCAGGTCGTGATTATGGCTCCTAAACTTGCATGTGATTCGTCCAAACTTCCTTATTGAAGCTACTGAACACGTCCATGGCTAGCAACAGGATTAGAAACACATGAATAAAGGAAACTGAAATTGGAAAGTATTACCTCCGGTGGAAATGGGCAGAGAGGTCCTAGGCATACTCCTCCTTCGCTTAAGGACCTGGAACGAATCCTGGAAGACTCCTGGGGGTGAAGGAATCCTTGGTTTGACTTGAGGACCTCTAGAAATTGTTTTGCAAGTTATCCTAGTTTTCTTGCAATTTTGTTGTTTGGAACCCTATTATGCTCTGCCAAAATTCGTCCCCCCTCTTGCTGAAGGTTTAAAATATATATAGAGGAAGAGATTAGGGTTACAAAACTTGTAAAGAATGCCATTGATTGATTGGAAAATATTTGATTGGATCTTGCATGAAATCTTTCCAATATTGGCCAATTTTATTTCCATGACTTCTCTCTCACGTATGATTTGGCTTGGTGTATCAATTTAAATATCCAAAACTTATCTCATAATATTTGATAATTGAATCATGATTTTATTTGATTTAATTTTGAATTTAAGTGAATAAACTTCAAAAATTAATGAAATAAAAACCATGAAATTGCATGAGATTACTCTATGGGTCCCAAGGATATTTTTAGATTTATTTTGATTTGTAATATTGATCACATAATCTTTATTATTTATTTTATGATTTCTTTGATTTTGAATTGAATTTAATTGAATAAATTCAAGTAAAAATGTAATAAAATCAAGAAATAAATAATATTTGGTTTATGGACTTCTTATAAGCTTAAAACCACGTGAGAAAGCCAAGAGTCCAAGCCCAATGTTCAAAAAGTATGAATTTTGTCCATTTGAGTTCCATGCATTTTCTCAAAATCGCCCAACTTGTGCAATTTGTATCTTGCTCAAATTTCAACATTTTTGAATGTTCTTAGGCTTTTTAGAAAGCTCAAAGGATCCTCTAAACACTCCTTTTGGTTTCATCTCAATTGAGTTTACCATGTTCAAGTTATGAGCTTTGAGAAAAAATGCCTTTTGGCGATCCTTTAGAAGGACCTGTAATGTTTTGGCTCATATCTCTCAAATGAAGCATTTTTGGCCTTGGCATGTGAGAGACAGAATTGTATAGAATTCAATTTCCTTCAAATTGAGCTTTGGATGGGAAATTTCTAATGTTCCATGTGGGAGTTATGGCCGGTCAAAGTTCAGTTGACTTTTCCTTAAAAACCCTAATTTAGAAACTCAGGTTCTTGACGATTCTGGAGTTTTTCTTGATGAATCATGATAAATACTTGATCAAATGATGAATGATACTTCATAATGAGGATGTTGACCAAAAAGTCAGAAGTTTTGACTGTGTTTTGACCATAGTTTGATTTTTAGGTTAACTAGTCGATTATTGATCAATTCAGTAGTTGACTGAACATTCTGAAGAATCAGAGCTTGAAACTAGTCATGAGGTTATTATAAGACATGTGAGAGACCCTGAGGTCCACTTGAGGTGTCAGAACCTGATTTTTCTTTGAGAGGAGCAAAACCCTAGTTGGAGGGTCGTTGTTTAGGAGAGAGACTGTATGCTTCCTCCTTGTGTATCTTTGAGTTTTTTGAGGGTCAGATAGACTGAAATATGAGAAAATATGATGGGCAAATTTTGGGGTATGACACATATGTTATATTTTTTTCAAACTTTGCCCTAATTTTGTATGTTGGCGCCACCTAGGGTGGCGCATGTGTAGGAATTATGGTCCCCACGCGCAAAACCCTAATTTGGCCCACTCTTATGCGTACATGTGATCTACCTACAACAGAATACTGTATGCATGCATGCCTAGTCTTTTCGGCACAGAACACGGGATGTTGGCATGCCTAGTCTAGTCTGTACAGAACACAGTATGCATGCACGCCTAGTCTGTTCTGCTCAAAACACTGTATGCATGTGAACCCTTCTTTATTACTTTGAGATCTGTATCACATGCATGCTCACCACTTGGTTGTCATGCACTAAACATCAGTAACAACCATCCCCTCTATAAATACTCTCATAGAATACTCTCTTTTCATCGACATTTCATATGTTATCTTCACAAACACTTATATTTTTCAAATCCGCAGAAAAGTTTCAGAGTTCTTGAAAATGGCTCAACTTCTAACCATTGGTGAAAACCATAGAGGAACTAGAGCGAACTTGGCGACATATGTAAGTTCATACTTATTTATTTCTAAACATCTATACTTATATGGTATCCACTTTAATCTATTTATTCGTGGTTTTTAGGATGTTCAACGATTCCGTACACGTTCTCACGCCTATGTTGAACATGACGAGAGGATTATTCCGAATCTACAAGCATGTGGCTTCGGAAATGTCATAAAAATGCACAACAACACCATCGACATAAAATTCATCCTTGCGTTACAAGAGCAATGGAGGCCTGAAACCCACACGTTTCATCTTCCAATAGGTGAGTGTACAATAACTCTAGAGGATGTTTATATGTTGCTTGGTCTGTCCATTGATGGGAAGACTGTTAATGGATCTGTTCAACATGCTAATTCACTATGTGAGAGAGTGTTGGGAAGAGATCTAATTGTGCCTAATCAAGGTTCAAGAGGTCAGGGTATCAGTCTGGTTTCCCTTAAAACTTATTATGATGAACTCAGATTGAACGACAACTCTACCGAGGATGCAATTTTCCTCAAGACTAAGGTCTATATCATGCTAATGTTTGGTAACCTCTTATTCCCATAGTCGACAGGTAAAACTGTCAAATTTTTTATTTAAGTAAATTTGATAGCATTAGCACGATTAGGAAGTATAGTTGGGCGTCTGCCGTTTTGGCGATGTTATACCAATCGCTTTGTAAGAACGCATACGCCGACAAGTGCATGTTCTATGGATGTGCGTTCCTCCTACAAGTATGGGGTTGGTGGAGAATGTCGACGTTATCCCCTGCAGGCAGGGACAACTACACGTTCCCTTATGCAATGAGGTACGTCTTTTTCAACGCTATCCCCTGAATGCTAACTCTCTTTTACATAAAAATATGAAATAACATGTTTGCTCTTTTTTGTTTTAGGTTTTGTGGTCCTAAATTGAATTACAGCAAGAATCCGAGGGGAAATATTATTTTGTATCAACAACAATTGGATCACCTCCGAGCTGAAGATGTATTACCACTAAACTTTTATATGATGCGTATAAATGTATTACAATCCATCTTCTTTTTTAATAATATATTATATTCTTTTCTCCTACGCAGTTTAATTGGAGACCATACTTGATGCTAGACCATGAGCCCAACAAGAGTGACCAAGAAGTTTGGACTGCGGTGACACCTATAATAAGGTTCAACATCATGGAGATGCACCAATCTGACCGTGTGACACTCCAGTTTGGCATGCATCAACCAATCCCGACAATTCTGTCACAACCTAGAATGAACTTAAGAAAGTCTTCCTGGCACGTTCTTTTCCACCTAGTAAGACCGCCATGCTAAGAGCCCAAATCAATGGGTTTAGGCAAAAAGACAACGAGTCTTTATTCGAAGCCTGGGAGAGATACAAGGACATGCTTAGACTCTATCCACATCACAGACTTGAAGAATGGTTAATTATCCATACCTTCTACAATGGTCTCCTCTAAAATACGAGACTTACAATTGACGCCGCCGCAGGTGGCGCACTGATGGACAAAGAGTATGTCGATGCCTACGCACTTATCGAGAGTATGGCTCAAAACCACTATCAATGGGGAAGCGAGAGAGCTCAATCAGAGAAAACTTCTGGAGAGAAATCTTCAACGAAGAGTGGGATGTACGAGATAAGTAGCCTCGACCGTGTTAATGCCAAAGTCGATGCCCTAACTCAGAAGATTGAAAACCTCACTGTAGCACCTACAGCCGTCGTGGCTGATGTTTCCCCGAATTTCGAAATATGTGGGATGTCTGGACATGCTGCCCCCGAGTGCCATCTTTTGGCAGGAGTTTCCCCCGAACCAGTAAACTATGCTCAAGGAAACCCCTACTTAAACACGTATAACCCAGGATGGAAAAGTCACCCTAATTTCTTGTACAAGAACAATAATGCCTTGTACGCACCTGGTCAAGCAACCAGTGCACCACCTCGATATCAAAAGGCACCGTTCGCTGCTCCTAACATCCCTTGGAAGTCTAACTTAGAACTAATGAAGGAAAATTTCATAGCCACTCAGACTCAGACTAATAAAGATTTCATAAACCAGAACGTGCACACCAATGAGCAAATCAAACAGTTAGTAACTAAAGTAGACGCGTTGGCCACTCACAACAAGATACTTGAGACACAAATCTCTCAAGTGGCACAACAACAAGCACCTACCGCCGCACCTGCTGGGACATTTCCGAGACAGCCACAACCCAACCCAAAAGGACACGCTCATGCTATTATTCTGCGAAGTGGTAGAGAGATGGATGAACCGACTGACCCTAGGCTTAAAAACCCTGCTATGTTTCAAAGCCCTAGGAAGACAACTGAGGAGGAAAGTAGACTCAAGGATAAACCAAGAGATCCAAAGGAGAAAGAGGACAAAGAAGGCGAGACGGAGGAAAAGGAAGCGCCATACATACCTCCACCACCTTATAAACCACCTATCCCGTACCCTCAAAGACTCGAGTAATCTAAAAACATAGGGCAGTTCAAGAAATTTTTCGAACTTCTTAAACAATTAAATATCACAATTCCGTTTACAGAAGCCATTACCCAAATGCCCTCATATGCTAAGTTCCTAAAAGAAATCCTATCGAATAAAAAGAAATTACAGGACAATGAGATTGTAACACTCACTGCCAAATGTAGTGCAATAATTCAAAATAAAATGCCTCCTAAGCTGAAAGACCCAGGAAGTTTCTCCATACCTTGCAATATAGGGAAATTTGTCATAGACAAAGCCTTGTGCGACTTAGGAGCTAGTATTAGCCTAATGCCTTTGTCCATTTGCGAGAAACTAAACATGGGAGATCTAAGACCAACCAAGATGTCAGTACAACTTGCAGACCGATCTGTCAAGTATCCTGTAGGTGTTCTTGAAAATGTACCCGTCCGCTTTGGACAATTCTACATCCCTACAGATTTCATAATTATGGACATAAAAGAAGACGTCAATACTCCTATAATCTTGGGAAGACCTTTCCTAGCTACCGCTGGAGCCATTATAGACGTAAAGAAAGGCAAGTTGACATTCGAAGTAGGCGAGGAGAAGGTCGAGTTTATTCTAACACAATTCCTTCAAGCCCCAGCTATAGATGATACATGTTATCTGGTGGATGTTATCGATGAATGTGTAAGAAAGATAGGATTATCAGAAGATTCTTACTCTGAAGTTATAAAGATTCCGATGCCCCTGATTTTCGAAGATGACAATTGGCGTCCGGAATATCGAGACGATAATTTAAGCGAATGCTTGGCTTTAACACCTAACCCTATGTCGTGCCCAAAGAAACCAGCCTTGGACCTTAAACCATTACCCAAGACTCTTAGGTATGAATATCTAGACGATGTGCGTAAAAGACCAATAATAGTCAACGCAGAGCTAGGAGCCATAGAGACCGATAAGCTATTACAAGTATTAAGGAAGTATTTATCTGCGTTAGGATATAACATTGCTGATCTTAAAGGAATAAGTCCTTCCATATGTATGCATCGCATCATGTTGGAAGAAGATTGCAAAACCTCTAGGGAGCATCAAAGAAGGATTAACCCTATCCTGAGCATAGTAGTTAAAGATGAAGTTACCAAACTTCTGAATGTTGGAATTATATATCCAATCTCGGATAGTCAGTGGGTAAGTCCGGTCCATTGTGTACCAAAGAAGGGAGGCATAACAGTTACCATAAATAAGTTAGGCGAATCTATAGACGAAAGAAAGGTGACTACAACAAGGATGTGTATTGACTATCGTAAATTGAACAAAGCCACAAGGAAAGACCATTTCCCTCTTCCATTCATTGACCAAATGCTCGAACGCTTAACAAAACATTCCTATTACTGCTACCTGGATGGTTACTCAGGATTCTTTCAAATTCCAATCCACCCTGATGACCAAGAGAAAACAACCTTCACATGCCCTTATGGAACATTCGCTTATAGACGAATGCCTTTCGGATTATGCAACGCCCCTGCGACATTTCAGAGATGCATGATGTTGATTTTCGCTGATTACATAGACAACATCATGGAAGTCTTTATGGACGACTTCTCTGTGCGTGGGGAAGATTTCGAAGGATGTCTCTAAAATCTAGAAATAGTATTGGACCGATGTGTACAAGTTAACCCCGTCATAAACTGGGAAAGTGTCACTTTATGGTTAAACAAGGGATTGTACTTGGACATGTAGTTTCCGAAAGAGGGATTGAAGTCAATAAAGCAAAGATCGAAGTAATAGAAAATCTCAAACCCCCAAAAACAGTTAGAGAGATACGGAGCTTCTTAGGACACGCAGTTTTCTATCGAAGATTCATAAAGGACTTTTCTAAGATCTCTAAACCTCTGACTAGCCTCCTAATGAAGGACGTTGAGTTTAATTTCTACGATGAATGTTTAGAAGCTTTTGAAGTACTAAAGACAACCCTTATATCCGCACCCATAATGCAACCACCCGACTGGAATTTACCATTTGAAATTATGTGTGATGCTAGCAACTATGCTGTAGGAGCAGTCTTAGGCCAAAGGAAATATAAGAAACTCCACGCAATATACTATGCAAGTAGGACCTTAGATCCTGCGCAAATGAATTACGCCACAACTGAAAAGGAACTCCTGGTAGTGGTCTTCGCATTAGATAAGTTTCGTTCCTATCTGATAGGAGCAAAGATAATAGTTTACACTGACCATGCAGCCATTAGGTATCTACTAGCTAAACAAGATGCAAAACCGAGACTATTAAGGTGAATCCTACTACTACAAGAACTTGATTTAGAAATCAAAGATAAAAAGGGAACCGAAAACATTGTAACTGACCATTTATCTAGGATGGAAGGTATTAAGACAGAAGAAACACCAATCAACGATGATTTCCCTTATGAACGCTTAATAGCACATTTAGAATCCGTAAGCGACACATTGGAACAACCTAAAGCGCAAATCGTTAAGACACTAAGCACCGGAACCACACTGCCATGGTATGCCGATTTCGTCAACTACCTAGCGGCGAGAGTGCTTCCGCCTAACATGAATTACCAACAAAAGAAGAAGTTCTTCCATGACCTTAAACAGTACTAATGGGATGAACCCTTGCTATTCAAGAGAAGCGCTGATGGGATATTCCGCAGATGTGTTCCGGAAGAAGAAATAGAAAGTATAATACATCATTGCCATGATGCCCCCTATGGTGGGCATGCAAGCACATCAAAGACATGCGCCAAGATTCTGCAAGCCGGTCTCTTTTGGCCCAACCTGTGGAAGGATGTCCACATCGCTGTTAGAAACTGCGACCGATGTCAGCGCACTGGAAACATATCTAGGCGAGATGAAATGCCACAAAAAGGCATTTTAGAAGTAGAAATCTTTGATGTGTGGGGAATAGATTTTATGGGACCTTTCCCATCTTCCTTCGGTAATAATTACATACTTGTCGCAGTCGATTCCGTATCTAAATGGATAGAAGTTGTAGCCTCACCCACAAACGATGCACAAGTAGTTATTAAGCTATTCAAAAATATAATCTTTCCAAGATTTGGTGTACCAAGATTAGTTATTAGCGACGGAGGATCCCACTTCATATCTAGAATTTTCGAAAAACTCTTAGTGAAATATGGAGTCCGACACCGTGTAGCAACACCTTATCACCCACAAACGAGTGGACAAGTCGAAGTCTCAAATAGACAAATCAAGCAAATACTTGAAAGGACTGTTGCCACATCTAGGAAGGATTGGTCAACTAAGTTACATGAAGCACTATGGGCGTATAGAACCGCCTACAAGACACCAATAGGAACCACGCCCTTCAAATTAGTATACGGTAAATCTTTTCATCTACCATTAGAACTAGAGCATAAAGCCTATTGGGCAATAAAAACCTTAAACCTAAGTTACACCGCCGCAGGCGAACGTAGGCTATTGGACATCAATGAGTTGGAAGAAATTAGATTGGATGCTTACGAGAATGCTAGGATTTACAAGGAAAGAACAAAGAAGTGGCACGATAAACACATCTCAAGGAAGGAATTCAATGATGGAGATGTGGTGTTACTATTTAATTCTCGACTTAAGCTCTTTCTAGGAAAACTTCGTTCAAGGTGGTCTGGTCCATTCGAAGTTACCAAAGTATAACCGAGTGGCGCTGTCAAAATTAAAGGAAAATTGAGCGATAGCTTCGTTGTAAACGGGCAGCGATTGAAACATTACCATATTGTTGAAAACAAAGACTACATTGAGAGTCTTAAGCTCGTAGATTTAATCGTCGAGTCGTAGAACTAACCATCGATTCTTCGAGCTTGCGACGTTAAACAAAGCGCTTTCGTGGGAGACAACCCACCTTTTAACTTTAATTTTCTTTTAAGTTATTTTAATTTTAAACTGCTTATTTTCTTTCTGCACTCTGTTTTCAAAATACTAACTCTTTGTTTTAAATCATACTAACTTAAAAACTTTTCTTTCTGATTTTAAAAACTTCCAGGGTACTAACCCCTTTTCTGACTTTAGAGATGGATTTCACTGATGACATGGTAGTTACTTTTGGGAGTGAGGATCAGCAGAGACGGTATGAGATTCTGGAACATCGTGAGATGGGTCTCACCGCTTTCTCGCATGATGCGACTCTGACAGTTCTAGGTATCCGGGAAAGTGTGCATTTTATGCTTCATCAGATTGGATGGGAGGATCTCCTTACCACCCTTACATCCACTTTCCGCAACCTGGCCTTAGAGTTTCTGAGTTCCCTCCGATATGAGCCTAGACTTGGATTAGGACTCAACAGAGGAAGAGTCTCATTCAGACTGTTTGGATTCACCCACCACTTTATCACCTGTCAGCTTGCCGAGTTACTTGGATTTCCTAAAGGCATGGATGCCTTAATGGAAGTCGATGATGAGTACTTCCCTGATAACATTGTTGACTACTTTTGGAATACCATATATGGTTGAAACCAGAATGATCTGCGACTCTCTTAGGAAATCCACAATCCCGCCATTAGGTATTTTCAGATGATTCTTGCTTTCACACTTTTTGGAAAACCTTTGGGAGATACTACGGTGACTAAGGATGAACTAGGCATTATGATGTGTGTTTTCCAAGCCATACCAGTCATGGGAGTTTCATTTATGCTTGCTAGGATGGCCACTCTGGCCCAAGATACCATCGGTCCTATCCTTGTAGGTGGTCTTGTTACTAAGATCGCCCGTGCTTTATCTTTGAGAGGCCCGCTTGCTAGGTTGATCCCTTATGGAGGATTCAAATCCATGGACATGGAGTTTTGCTTCAACAGGAGCCTGATTAGCAACTACGAGTCTCCACCTTATCAGCTTCTCGTGAACTATGATTCGGTTAATCATTTTTCTTTGCCTTGCATTAGGTTCACAAGCGTTCACAAGAAAGAGAATTGGATTTATGACTTGGAAGGACAAGGTGAGAATGACATCGAGGAAGAAGAAAGTGATCCGAGGACACCGACTGGCTACTATGACATTGATACTACACCTGATGAGGATGTGTCTATGGTCGACCACGCTGCTGCTATAGAGACCCTTCGGAACGACGTTGCTGTACTTCGTACCGATTTAGGGAGACTCCGAGGAGACTTCCACGGATTTATGAATTTGGTCATGGAAAATCTCGACAGTTTTCATCAACACTTTCAGTCCATCCCACCTCTGAAACGTGGCTCGCCCTTTACTTCTTCTTCCTTCTTTGTGATTCTTCCTCTCTAGAGCTTTACGCCAGCGTGTTTCCTGATCTTTGCCTCTTAGCTTCCATATCTGCACAATTAACACCCAAAGTGATGCAATTTGTTCTAAAATTAGCTTCGAACCTTGAAAGTTCAATTCTAACTATAAAATCCGTAAAATGCACAAGATCTATTCACTTTTAGCTCAAAAGGTAGTTAATTTAACACATTAAATTACCATTAATTCACTCCTAACAGGTATCAGTCTGGCTTCCCTTAAAACTTATTATGATGAACTCAGATTGAACGACAACTCTACCGAGGATGCAATTTTCCTCAAGACTAAGGTCTATATCATGCTAATGTTTGGTAACCTCTTATTCCCATAGTCGACAGGTAAAACTGTCAACTTTTTTTATTTAAGTAAATTTGATAGCATTAGCACGATTAGGAAGTATAGTTGGGCCTCTGCCGTTTTGGCGATGTTATACCAATCGCTTTGTAAGAACGCATACGCCGACAAGTGCATGTTCTATGGATGTGCGTTCCTCCTACAAGTATGGGGTTGGTTGAGAATGTCGACGTTATCCCCTGCAGGCAGGGACAACTACACGTTCCCTTATGCAATGAGGTACGTCTTTTTCAACGCTATCCCCTGAATGCTAACTCTCTTTTACATAAAAATATGAAATAACATGTTTGCTCTTTTTTGTTTTAGGTTTTGTGGTCCTAAATTGAATTACAGCAAGAATCCGAGGGGAAATATTATTTTGTATCAACAACAATTGGATCACCTCCGAGCTGAAGATGTATTACCACTAAACTTTTATATGATGCGTATAGATGTATTACAATCCATCTTCTTTTTTAATAATATATTATATTCTTTTCTCCTACGCAGTTTAATTGGAGACCATACTTGATGCTAGACCATGAGCCCAACGAGAGTGACCAAGAAGTTTGGACTGCGGTGACACCTATAATAAGGTTCAACATCGTGGAGATGCACCAATCTGACCGTGTGACACTCCAGTTTGGCATGCATCAACCAATCCCGGATCCCCCCACTGATCTGGGTTGTTGGCATCTGAGAAGAGTCAATCACCAATGGGATCAAACATATTATCATTCATTCGCACCTGAACTTTGTGAGATGTGGAAGCAGTGTAACACCATATTTTCATAATTTAAATTAAAATTAATTTAATTGAATTATGAGGGAATTAATTGGAATTATTGGGAAATTAAGCAAATGGGCTTGAATTGTGATTAGTAAAGAGGGGGTGTATTGGTAGGCCCTATTACTAATTAAAATGGTTTTATTTTATTTTTCACAAAATAGAGGGAATTGTGAGAAAAGGGAATAGAACCAAGAGAAAGGAGAAAAAGATGAATGTGAAAGAGAAGAGAAGCAGAGAAGTGCGAAAAGAGGAAGAGTGAAGAATCAACCTTCAGGTAAGGGGGGACTCTTCCATTTATCTTCTATTATGGTGTTATAGGAATTAGAATAGAATTGAACATGTTGTTTATACCAATTGAGTTATTCTTAGGTTGTAGAGATGTTAGGTTTTGGGGAGAATTGATTAATAATGTTGTATTGATCATGTATGGTATGAATTGGATGATTGAAATGTGTTATAAGTGTATTAATTGGTGTTCGTGGTTGTTGTTTGGTGTTATAATACATTTGGGTGCGAATCGGTATGGATTCGGGTATATACGGTGTTGGAAAAATGGTGTTTTTCTGCTACAGCAACGTAGGAATCGGTTCCCAGGTGGGAGGAACCGGGTTCCCGTATTAAAAACCAGAGGCTAAAGAATTCTATTCAGCAGGAACCGGTTCCCATGTAGGACAACCCGGTTCCTAGTAGCAAAAACCAGAGAGGAGTTTCTGAAGGGATTCAGGAACCGGTTCCCATGTAGGGAGGAACCGGGTTCTGCGTAACTTTTTCTAAAAATTACTTAACTTTGAAAACTCCTAACTTTTGAACCGTAAATCGGATTTTTATGCCGTTTTGAGTGTAGTAAAGCTAATCAAATGATTTACATTATAAAATAGTGTGTTTGGGTCGTGGTTCAAAATTATTTTAAAACACTCGCTTTTATTTGGTTGTGGTGGTTTATGCGTACAAGTACAGTAATGAAAGTTTTACCTGTTATGACGTTGTGATTGTAATTGGTGTTTGTTATACATATATTGTTGGTGTAAAATATGTATTTTATTATGGTTGAGAAATAGCATATCTGCGTGTGGCTATTGGTTATTGTATTGGTTGATGATTATGACATTCGTTGGTTAATGTGGATGATGAGAATGTTATGGTTGATACATACATTTCATAATCATTATGTGGCTGATCCTTGACGATGGTGGATCAGTGGTAGCTAATTCCCATTGTTTGGAATTAGTGAGTGGGTGTTGCCGTATCCTTGATGATGGTGGATCGGTGAATAACGTGCGATTGATATTTTATTATCTATATCTTATAACATTGGTTAAATGTGAATGAGACTCACCCTTACTGTTGTTATTTTTCAGATTGAGGAGTAGCTCTTGTACTTGGTGAGGATTAGCTCGTCAAGTAGTTCGTTTGAGTCAGTTGGGTCCGTGTCATGCTTTGGTCGTGTAACACTGAGGACGTTATTTAGAGTTATTTGTTGAACCTTTTTATTGGGTGTTTTGCTTATGTTGGTGTTTTCAAGTCGATGACTTTGGTTGTTTAATTATTCAGAATGTTAAAAGATATTTCAGCTGTGTTAACATGATTATCTGAATAATTTTGGTTTGACGTTCTCTTTAATGGCATGACATGAGTATTGTTTTTAATCATATGGAAGTTGTAATGTCATTTTCATGTTTACTCTGATTGTTGTTAAATATTTATATGGGGTATTAGAAGGGTGTTACAAGCAGCGTCTCCACCGTCTACTACAATTCCCTGTTTCCCAACTCCCGATGTATCCAACCGCAGACTACGTGAATTAGTATAGAATAGTCACAACCCCCAATATGTATGTGTCCGGCCCCTACTACCTACACGACCCCCGCCAATAGTAATACAACCAACAACCACCCCAACAACGCTAACAGAGTCAACAACGCCAACAACGTTAAACCTCCGAACACCCCTACCATGAAGAACATTAAACAACGCCAACGCCCTACCAAAATCAACCCATCCAACAACAATCATGGGGCTTCACTCAACAACTCCACGACGTCGGCCCCTCCACTAGGCAACCCATCCAACAACAATCATGGGGCTTCACTCAACAACTCCACGACGTCGGCCCCTCCACTAGGCAACCCATCCAACAACAATCATGGGGATTCACTCAACAACTCCACGACGTCGGCCCCTCCACTAGGCAACCCATCCAACAACAATCATGGGGCTTCACCCAACAACACCACGACGTCGACCCCTCCAATAGGCAACCCAGCCCCAACATGGGTCCAGATGACGAATACGACCCAAACGAGTAAATGATCACTCAATCGTCACTTTACCATACCTCCCAACAATTACAACACCAACAATATGGCTACACCACACCCCAACAATCACAACACCAACAATATGGCTACACCACACCCCAACAAACAATGCCTTTTTTCCAAGGCAACTCAAGCGCTAGGTTTTATCGACCGTATGATGCAACCCTACCGCCACGACCAATCTTTGAGGGCATGAGGACCCGACTATTTGACAGTAGGATACAAGACTACATGTCCAACGAGCGCACGGAGGGGCTAATCTGAGGCCCACCTACCCAAACACGACAAGAACAACCAAGGACTAGGGGGACAAGGGGGGGTCGTTGAGAACCTTCCCAACGGACCCGAAGAGTTCCAGATTGCGGTACTGGCGGTCAGAGGGGTCATGAATAGAATAATTTTAATGTTTTAAAAATATTCTTTTTTTTTCTGTATTTGTAATGTTTATCCCGTACTTCCCGTATTTGTAATGTTTTTCCTGTATTTCCCGTATTTGTAATGTTTCTTCCCTATTTATTTCATTAAACACTTCCTTTCTAATTATTTATTTAATAGTTTTTTTTAAATATGTTAAAACAATTTTTTTAAAAAGCAGGGACATGTTGGCGCCACCCCAGGTGGCTTAATAGTTCAAAATGAATTATGGCGCCACCCCAGGTGGCGCATATGAAGGAGTTTTTGTTAGTTAGCGCCACGACAGGTGGCTCCTACGTGTAGGTCACCTCCCAAACCTGGTCATACAGGTAATTTTCCCCAAAACCTGGTTTTTTGGATAAATTTTTTTTAAACCTGGTTATTTGGATTTTTTTCACAATGTGTAGACTACTAGTTCCTAGTAAAGTTATTTCCATGATACTGAAAACCGGACCCAAAATCGATAACTTAACCGAAAAACCGCCTTAAAATCAATAAAACCGGCCAAACCTGAGTTTATTGGATTTCGATGGTTGAACCGTATTTCAACCTTAAAAAAATGAAAGAAGAAAATGTATTTTTCTGTATTCCTTAAACAGAAAAATGCTCAAAATAAATATTGACAAAATGTAAAATAGAGAATTGAAAGGAAAGTATTTAGTTGTGTTTATTTATATAAAAGAAGAAAAACTGATATGAAGTCTTTCCGACGAGTAGCGTGCTTGCACGAGGATTTAGCCTAGGAGTCTTTCGATTTTATTGTTTTGATTAGGTAGCGAGTCTAATGCTCTGATCATGTAACACTGGGGATTTTGATCTCATGTTTTGTGTATGTTTGGAAATTGTTATCCTTATGGTGTTTGAATTGATATTTTGGATATAATGTGTTGATGGCTATGTTGCGTAATATTGAATTCATATGACATGTATAAACATGAGTTGGATATGTTATAAAATTTGGTGGATGGATATATTATGTGATATATTAATTGAAATTACTTGAGATTTATTTTTCTGCGTGCGATATGCATAAAGTATTGAAAGCATGATGTTTCAAATTGTGTTATAAGGTGGTCAGTTCATGTTTGTAGGCTTTAATTTGGGTTTTCTTTGCTATGGAAACAACATGTGACACCCTTTTGTTTATACATTTATTTACTTTGTGAATATATATATATATATATATATATATATATATATATATATATATATATATATATATATTGAATATTTTGGGGTTAGAAAAGGGGGGTTACCGCCACGTGAAAGACAGCCTGGCAAAAATGTAAAAATATTTGAAATTGCGGGGGTTTTAAACCTCCTCTAAACTAACAAAACAAAAATATTGGTTCTGAACTTTTCTTAAACACCTTGCAAGCAAGTTTGGCATATCAGTTCAACAACTCAAAAACAAGGATTGAAGCTCTAATTTTATTTTCTTTCATTTACTGCTCTATTCGTGATGAAGCAAAACTATATATTTATATACACATAATAGAACTGTGATGATGATGGCCAACGAAACTATATATGTATATACATATAATAGAACTATGATTTTATTTTCTTTCATTTACTACACCCTTTGAGATGAAGCAAAACTATACATGCTTCCTAATTTGTGGCACTATAAGCACTGCTTACTACTTTTTACTATTCAGTATTATCTTCTGGAATAGTTGGATCTATTTCTAAAGAAACAGTGAGAGGGCCTTGCGAAGTTCTGAAGAGTGTAGTAAATATCCATCTGTAGAATTCATCAGAAAAGTAGATATAGGTGAAATGACCTTCATATGGGAGTTTATCTACTACAGCTCCAGATTGTACGCGGTGCACGAAATCAGTCATTGAAGGTGGAACCATTTTATCATTCATTCCCTGTTAACATTTGCACTTCAATTTAAGACCTGCAAAGCAGCTTCCTCCATAAAGGGTTTCACATTTCCTTGCCTGATCGATTCTTCGACACCCCTTTGCCAAAATTCCTCATAGAATGGATCTTCCTCTAGTGCTTTATCTTGAACGGAGGATTCAAATCTTCCGTGAGAGGATGCATATGTACATGTAAAACAATTAAAACTCTCGGGCTATGTAATTTTAATGCATGCTTAAAATGTCTTATTATTGCCATCAATTTCAACAAAAATTTGATGATAACAATGCTATCAAATTTATGTTACTTAAGCCAAGCCAGGCCCAAGAAGAAATGAATCATATCTTAGAATGCCAACAATTTTCTGCATTTTTAACGATCTAACCATGCTTCCCTTACCCTATTTCCAAGAGATAAAGACAACCACCAATAAAAGGAAGAAAAAGAAGACGATTCACAATGAATGACTTTATACTAAAGGAGGAGACTTTACTTGGATTTCACATCAAAATTCTATGGGTTTCTTGTATTTGTCACTATGAAGAGTCGCCGAATATACTCTCGCGGGTAAGCCTTTAGCCATCAAGATTTCTTCATCTCCCTTCTCTTTTCCTCATACCCCATTAATGCATGAACCATGATGAGTAAAACCCCTTGTTTGTCCCCTCTGATTCTTCTTCCCCATCATTTAGTTTTGTTTTTTCAGATTTTGGATTCACGAGGGATTCAATGATTTGAGAGGTTATGAGTAAAATCAGAGGAATTGAGTTCTAGGGGTGGTTTCGCGCTGAAAAGATAGTGGGGAAGATGTTCTTGGGTCATGTTTCGATGGAGGAGCGCCGCCAGAGGAGATTTACAGCAGCCTTACTCTGATAACCAGGCTAGAAGGGAGAAAGAGAGTTCGAAGAGAGTGGGGTGATGTTCTTGGGTCATGTTTAACCCCCGCACTGTCTTCCACATGGCGTGCCACGTCAGCCTCCGTTAGTGGAAACTAATGGGAGTAACCAATGTTGGCAACAAAAAATTTTGTGAGGATCATTCATTGAAGAAAAATTTTAGAGGGTCTAAAACTACAGGGTCGCATATTTACAAGAATCCCAGACATATTTAATCCTTTGAATAATAACAGCCTACATGGGGAGTTTCCATCATAACTGTGCAAATTTTCTGCTTTGTAGATCCTGGACTTCACTAACAACTTACTGAAGTGTTCAATCCCTCACTACATTTGAAATCTCAAACATTGATTCAAGGAAGGAAACTAATGAGTTCTTTAGTTCCCGGAAAGTCGAGGAATTTTGAATGGTATGATCAATATGTCAGCTAAATCATTAAAGTCGGACTATATCATTATACAAGAAATCTAAAACCAATGGCCAATGTGGATTTTTCAAACAACAATTTGAGTGGACGAATTTCTAAATGAATAACTCTTCTTGCTACTTTCTAAGCCCTACGTCTGTTACACGTTCATATATTAGGTGAAACTTATAAGCATATGGGACATGAGAAGTTGTTTTTTTACTTAGTGGTATTCTCTGGATTTCGTAGTGGCTTTTGGGATGTGATTGGAGTTTTGTTTTTCAAAAAAGATTTGAGGCATGCTTACCATAACACTCTAATATCTAGATTATTTATTTAACGGGTCATTTAATTGATTTAGTACGAATATGTGAGTTAGTGTGAGTATTGTGATTAAATTTGGAGTCTATGCGATGCTTTGATAAATGTGACGTGTAATGTCTATGCATGATGTATGTGGGGTAATATTGAATAAGGCGTTAACTAGAATTGTATAATTACTTAGAATTTCTAATTAGCGTTAGTATTTAATTAAATAAATAGTATACAATAATATGGTGTAGAAAATTTGAGGGTAAGTTAAGAGGTTAAGTGAGTAGAACAAAGCCACGGGGAATTTTCCCTCTGGGCCGCCAACGAATGAAGCAGCAAAATCTCATAATCGCTCAATTTGTTGGGGGAGCTCTAGGTGACTTGGAAGCGAGAAGAACGCTCCTAGGGCGCCAGACAAGCAGTCTCTATCATTTTCTTAAAACTGCTGTAACTTGCATTTTCGAACTCCGTTTGACGCGATGTTTTAAATGTTAGAAAGCTGACAAGATGAACTACACTTTGTTAAAATAAAATGAACCGTATGATCTATTTTTCCAGTGAGTGTACTATGATGAAGTGATGTGATTATGCCTTAATGCAATATGAGGTATTTTCCTATGATGAAATGAAGGGATATTGATAATAATGTTATGTATAATATGAAGCATGTGATGAATATTATGAATATTATATAAATGGTGGTGCGTTTTGATTAGCAGTGGTCACATTTATCTTGTTTTTGTGCATCATGCATTCATGTCATATATAAGGATGTTTGCTGCACAATTGGTCCAATGATGGTCTCAATCCTATAGTGTGGATAAAGTGCAATAATGTAAAGAGCTCTAGTTCCAAGCAGGAGCTGATCCTATTCATGGGGATATTTGGAAGTTTTGGTACCACATGCATGAGTCAATAATGATGCATTGCATTCTTCGTGACAGTACATAATGTTTGATTAAGTGATGACTTGATGATGTGAGAATAAATTATGTTTTGGTAGTGATTGTGAACTGATTACATTATTAAGTTGCGCATGATGTATTGATGTGAAGGTGTGTAGTGTGATTATTTATATGTATGATATCTTGATGACCGTAGTGTATCTACTATATTTATTTCTTATATCATTTATAATGATTATGAATTACTCATCCTTTCTGTTTGAATGTTACCTCCACGTGAGTAACGTGCAAGTGATCAGGAATAGCTTATTGAAGCCTATAGGATAGAATGAGTCGTTATTTTGAGATGATGAGTTGCTTGTCAAGGTGTTTAATTGTTTTGACTTATGATTCATGAACAAAGAAGAATGAGGAAGTTTTCACAAAGTATTTAATAGAGATATTTTGACTTATAAATAATTTGAAAATCCATGTTACGGAGCATGATTTGTCATTTGATATTTGTAAGAAGATGTGACACTCGTAAATATAGTTTTATTTGATTTTATTTGTTGTAATATACGTACGGTTTATATGTGGGTTGAAATGGGTGTTATACTTATTTTAGATGGATTGAAGAGGTAGTGCATAGGTAGATGTGACATTAAAACAGGAGACAACAAGGTACAAAAAAAGATGTACCGTAATTCCTGTTTGACTATTTTTTCCATCAGGCCTGGTTCCGCGGCGAGCATATTTTTTGAAGAAGGCCGATGCAGCCTCAAGTGTTAGTATATGTGTTTGGCGATATTTTCATTGAACTATTATGAGCAATAGTGTGTCGGATCGGCTAAAGCATACAAGACAATTACAAATGTTTCACTTTAGGTGACTGGAATTATTTTTGATGATATGGCTCGGACAGTAGCGGGTTGTATCAGTTGAAGCATATCACTCAGTTACAATTATCAATGTTAGGTGCTTTTTAGTATATGTTTTTACTTTGCAGCATATGTTTTTACTTTGCAGCATGAATGCTTTTTAAAAATCTACACATGTGATGTTTGTTACTGAATGTAGGATTTGGGTTTGAATGTAACAAAGCCTTTGAAACTCTGAAAAATCAAAACATAAAAAATTTCAAAACCAAAAACAAACAAGAAACCTGCCCATGAATATTATTAGCATTTGACCCAAAAGAATTAACAAGATCCGCAAAGAGTCTAAGAAAAGTAGGCAAAGAACAACCATGAACAATTGCTCCCAAAGTTCCCAATTGTCATTAGAACATAATCCAACCCATCCTGCGAAGTTACCGGCGGATTTTTAAATTAGATTTTTATTCAATATTAAGGTTCCGCAGAAAAAAATCACAGGTGATTCTTCGGAATTTGCTGCGAATTTGTATTCCGTAAGAAACTTTTATTTTACTTAATAAAGCTGTAAGAAAATCCGCAAGTATATCTGTGGATAATTTTCCGCAGAAAATTCCGCAGATAAACTGTGTATTTCTGACTTATCAATATTCTTTACTGGTACTATTGCTTTACATCAATATTGTTTACTATTTCAATTTCATATTGTTTTTATTATGTTTCCTTCAAACTTTGACCTACGTTAACATCCTCTTCATTTATATGACTCTTTATTTTTTCATTGTTTACTATATTTTCGTGTCTAAAGAAATACGTATATCTAAAACATATGATATATAATTAGGAATTATTTAATTTTATACGTATAAATCATTATTTAATTCTCTTAGAAATCCCAGTGCCTATGTGTTGTTGGTGCAAAACGTAACCACGATATAAATAATATTTTTCATGATATTAAAACAACTTCAATAATGAATTTTTTCAATATACCTTAGAAAAATACTTTTATTTTTCTCTTTTCTCATACGAAATTAATTGTGTTTCTTAATTTTTGAGAAATTTCCAAAATTTCATTATTTGAGCTAGAGGAAGTATTTATAATAAACTAGTAGTAATGTCACTACTAGAAATATTGAGTTTTATTGCGGAAAAAATTCTGCAGATATACATACGAATTTTACTGCGACTTTAATAAATAAAATATATCTTCCTGCAAAAAATAAATTTGCAGCAAATTTCACAGGTAACCTACAGAAATTACATTTTCAACAAAATATAACCTGCATTTCTGCATCCTAGAGAAATTCGTAAGAAACTTACCTGCGAACTTAGCTGGAAATATTCGTATAGATTTTTTAATTATACAAAGTAAAAAAAAATTATTTTAAGTTAAAACAATAATGGACTTTGTTTAAGTTTAATCAAAATTAGTTTTTAATCAATTTTTAAGTTTTAAATCAGCTCGATCTTCATTATTTTTATTCTATTTTAAATTGGAAAAGAATGATCGAGTTTTTATCCGACTTTTGGTTTAGTTTGTATTGTTAGTTTAATCAGATTTTTTCATCCGCTTACACCCTAATCATGTGTCGTGGCAATGTATCAAACAAGCTTCACAATTTTTAAAACATATTTTCACCAAATTTATCTGAAGTCAAATTTAAAGTACATCTCATTAATTTATATTGAATAATTAAAATATTTTTAGAAGTATTATTAAATAACATATTTTAATAAAATAAGATGACAAGATGATAATTAACATATAAAACAAGATGACAAGATGATAAATAAGATGACAAGATGATAAATAACATATTTTAATAACATATATATATATATATATATATATATATATATATATATATATATATATATATATATATATATATATATATATATATATATATGATATATATGATATATGTAACACCCTTCTAAACCCCGCGGTAATTAAATAAAAATTTCAGAGTAAACATGAAAACAAGCGTGCCACAGTTCAATAAAACAATTTATTATAACTCACTTGTCATGCTTCACTAGTGAACAATCATCAATTCAATAAAATCATGTTTCTACACAACGGAATATTCATCATACGGATAAGCATAACATCATCTATGCAATATCCCATCGTCAAGTCTATGAGTAACATCATTCAATACTCAAACCATCATCTTTATAATCATCATCAAAGTATGTTTATATACATTAGCATTATTCAAATACAATCAATCATCATCATCATTACTAGGAACATACATGTATCTGCATCAATCCTCATCATCATCATTCATAAGGAGCATACATTTATTCACATACACTTCTCAACAATCATCACATAATTATGTTTTCAAACACATCTTATATTGTCACATTTCATCATACATGGCAACAGTACATCATCCATCAAACTAACAAAATATTCACATCATACTCATATCCTCGCATAGGATGTCTCATAAGTTTCATCATACAATTCAAACAAATCATCATATGACTCATCTTTTAAACATAGCATATATCGTCATATCTTATCATATATGTCCACAACACATCATACATCAAAACAAGTAAATGATGATAAAATAAATTCAATATAATGCTCATTTCATCATTATAACACAAAGAATATTTCATAAGCTTTCATCCTGCTCGAAACGACACTTAAAACAGACCAACAGTTCGAAAGTTATGCATTCTTTAAACTTTAAAAAAATCACTAACAGCACGCGGCGCCACACATTGTTCGCGACGCGCTGCCAGGAAACGACACCTTCGCGGCGCCAAAAAGGGGCGCGACGCGAACTGAGTGAAACAATTTTCCTTAAGTTTTCTACCAAGCAGTTCGCGGCGCCAATAATTGGACGCGGCGCGAACTGACCAGGTTAGAGATCCCAATCGCAAATGACAGCATACGAACCTGAATCCCAAATTCCTCAACCTCAACCAAATCGATTCAAGTTGATCAAACATCACAAAAAAGCCACACAACATATATCATACACACATATAACATATATTTTGCATCATCAAACATCATACAACACCAAATTCATGGGATTCATCAAAACAGATAATTATCAACAAACATCCCAAAATCCAAACTCTATCATTCGACTCAATTGACATGAAATAATATACCTATATCAGTCCTATTATCCATAACCCGATAATAGATGTTATTCGGAAGAGTCCCCCCTTACCTTAGCCAAGAATATGAACTTTTCCCGTTCTTCCCCAACAAACCTGTAAGCCATCTTTCCTCAAATTCAGCAAGAATCTCCAATCTTCAAACTCGCTAATCTCCCTCATCACGAACTTCCCTGACACGAATTAATATATCAGATCGAAGGAAATTTCGTGTAGAATCCGAATCTTCAAGAATTACCTGATTTGGAGCTACAAGCAGAGAGTTATGGCTCGTTTTGTGAAGGCTGCACCATGAATACGAAAATAGGTCTTTGTCCATGAGCTCTCTCCTTCTTCCTCTTAGGTTTTCCTCTTCTATTCTCCAATTTCCTTCTTTTTCTTATTTTATGAAAATATATTATAATTTTAGAAAAGGCTTACTAACACCACACTTGGCCCAATAGTCCATCTCATAATTCTTTTCAAATAATTCCACAAAATACCAAATAATTCTAAATAATAATTTAATTTCCGATTAAATTAAAATTAGAAAATATGGGGTGTTACAATATAACTTATTTTCATTTAAACAAATTATATGTTACATTACATTAAATTTAAAAAAATAGAGAAAGAGTTATCTATCGTTATCGGGACCCTCTCGAACATTCACATGCCACTCTCGTCTCTTCACTATCAATCGTCATTCGCGTACTCACCGTCGTTCACTGTTCTTGTCACTGTTTGAATTCTCATTCCGTTCAACTTTCTAATCATAATTCTATGTACATATTTGGAAATCATGTATCTTCGATTTCACATATTCTTTTCCACTTAAAACTTTCTTGTAGAAAATTTCAGATGAAGTTTAACAAGGAATTATAATTTCTGAAGATATATCCTATTCTAAAAACTAGGAGTTGTTAATCAGGTATTTGATAAAAGTAAATCCTACTAGACTCTGATAGCAAGCAAGATTCAAGCATGTCTAATCATATTCTAATAGTGACGTCAAACTCTTAGATAATGATTCTGACAATTCTAATTAGATTCCAATAATGTTTTAATTAGGAAAGTATTCCTTTAATATTGATTCAATTTTTTTATGTAGCAAAATTATTTTATAAGTCTTAAACTTAGGGGGAGTCCCAGAACAAGATGAGATAATTTTTTATTGTATAAAACTAACGGGAAGCTTGCTACTTCACTCTAATATGTTTTATGTGATTAAACCAATTAAATATTGTTCATCAAAATATATGGTTTTTTCATCATCAAAAAGGGGAGATTGTAAAAGCAAGATTTGGAGAACAATTTTGTACGCTGATTTTTTTTTCTAGTGTGTAGCTAAGTGTAAACAGGTTCTGACTTTGAAGAAGTAACATATGACGTCATCAATTTCTGAACACAACACACTCCGACTCTAAAGAGATATCAAAAGTTTGCTATACAAAGAAAAGTCAAGTTATGGAATACTCTTTAACAATGCTTCAAAAAGAATGATCATCATAAGTTCTCTAATAAAGGAACTTCTGAAGATTTTCAAGCTATGATATTCTGCAATCATAAGTTTTGAAGACCAAATTTCACAAGTTTCAAATGATTCCCTCCTCCTCTTTTGTAGACAAAGCCACACAGGGAACTATGAAAAAACGTCATCATTGCCATCATTGCCTAGGACTTCTAGACTCCCCTAGATCATAATGACAACCGCCATGTGTAACACGCTAGCCAACACTGTCATAATAACACCTTACAGCTGCCATGCGTAACACTCCTAAACAGCATTCCCCATTATGTTTTACGACTCCCTATCTCCTCGGTTACATAACCTCTCGGGGTTCCATGCCATAGGGGTCGTAGATCTAACTCCTCGGCACAGTACCATGGACGTCCATCTCCACCTCCAAAAATCTAAACACACCAAGGTTGTCACCTCGACCATCCTCTAGGAAACAAGCCTATGATCCCCTCTAGCCAGAAGCTCGATCAATTTGTTTGTCACAAACTTAATCTCGAAGTCTGCGTGGTTCTCCACGACCTCCGAGATGATTCAGGTCATCACTTCTAACAGAAGCAACGACTAGGGGGGCTCCTGTTTTGGACTGGGCCGAG
Source organism: Vicia villosa (assembly GCF_029867415.1). Taxonomy (NCBI): domain Eukaryota; kingdom Viridiplantae; phylum Streptophyta; class Magnoliopsida; order Fabales; family Fabaceae; genus Vicia; species Vicia villosa. The sequence continues at coordinate 282,357 of NW_026705337.1, forward strand.
CAGGCCCAAGGATGGCAGGGCCAATTCCATGTTTGTGCCCAAATGCACTTGTTTTCCTTAATGACCGTTGGAGCATCATCCCCACGTGCTCCATGAAGAGCACGTGGTCACCCACCAGCGGGAATTTTGGTCATCACCTCATAACCCTACGGTCGGTTTAACCAGGATATGACTCACTTGCTGACTCTGCCCTACCCCGTGGCATCCTGGAAGTTTCCTTGGTTTTGGGCCTCCAACAATTCAGCCCAAAATAGGGAAATCTTGGCCCCGCGCTGTGGGCTATAAATACCCCCTTTCACTAGAGGGTCAGGTATTCATTCACTCTCACCTATTCTCTGAACTTGCTCTTATTTGCTCTCTTTCTTACTTTAGCATCGGAGTACCTTGCAGGTACACCCCTCATTCACTTAAAATTCCAGGAGTTGAAAGACATTGACGATCCAGTCATATCAGGTACGATCACTTACCATGATTACATAAAAAATATGAGTAATTTAAATTACTGTCAAAATTGTCTTTTATTTAACTTTTCACTAACCATAATTTCACAATTTAAATGTTATTAATAAGTTGTCACAAGTATAGAGGAAATTGGGCAGAATGAAACATATTTGTAATGTTATAAATATGAACCTATTTTTTCATGTGATATTACTAAAATTAGAACACAAAATTGAAAAATAGTTGATCTATTTAAACATCATTAGAAAGGGTGAAACCAGAGAAAAACTAACAAACAAGTTGTCTCATTTTATTTTTTATTTTTTATTTAGTTGGAATTATTTTTGTCCTTTGTCAGTGTAGTTTATTTTTAATAGTCCGAGGAACGGTCAAATACAGGTTATTAAGTATATTTGTCACTTTATAGTTAGTCTATTATCATGTGGTTAAAGATGTGTCCCTAAGGTGTTACATCCTAAGAAAGAGTTTGACCCTTATAACTTCTAAAATAGTCATTACTTTTGAAGGAAACAAAAATCATGGTTGTAACTTCAAAATTCTATACATTTTGAATTGATTTTTCCTATATTAATTCTTTAATTTAACTTTTCTTACAGATGCCTATATCATGGTGGGTGGTTCCCTAGTGGCTTTTATAGATGGAGTAGCATTGGCGACTGCAACCGAGGCCTACTTCAATAGCTAAGTGTATTCCTCTACGCCCTTAGGGGAAGAGAAGATTGGAATTGGAGTTATTATAGGAAAAGATACTATTCGGTCATTTGAATTACATTTAAAAAGTTTAAGATCGTATATGTAAAATGGAAGTGATTTTATTAAATTGGTTGGTAAATAATTAGCAGCCATGAGACATTTAAGTGAACCAACTTTAAATTAGAAATTTTTATAGAACAAAATAAGTGTGCATGTTACAATATAATCAAATAAAAAATAATGAGTACATTCAATGCCGATTTTTAGAAGGAAAAAGGTGCCTTTTGGAAGGGGTTTTCCTTCCAAAAAATTCTTAGTCATCACGAGCGATCTCTCTCGTTGAGAAATGCAGTTGAATGACTGTTGCACCCCAAAATTTGCCCATCTATTTTTATTTTATAACTAGCTTATTGCATCATAATCATTCGCATATTAGGCCATCTAGCTCCTAATGCATTCAATAATCAATAAATCGGGCATGGGATCAAGGATTTTGAAAGTTACGGCTTCTCCATTAATTTGAGGCTCTAATTCAGGCTTGATTCATCTTAGTTATTCTTTGAGTATTGGACTATGAAGGCTATGTTTAGATTCAGGGTTATTGTTATGGAAAGACCTCCCTCTATGCTTCAAATCTCGTCTTCAGGGAGAAATTTTGTCAAGACAAAAGGGATCTATGGATTGATTTGCAAAGAGTAAGTTAGAGCGCAAGGATGAGGTTACAGATTCATTTTTTGTGATCAAAGTATTATTATTACTTGCCGCTTGCTATGTGGGTGTGGCCTGAAAAAGATTGGAATTAAAGTCAAGAATTCGTTAATGCAAGATTTTCCCTAATATTCGAGATTTGGATCAAAGATCATATTGGAAAATTCAAATTACAAAAAGTAAGAAGTAGATAAGTTCGGAATTTTCGAGTGGCGAGATTCCACATCAAGTGATCGTGTTTTTTTTATCTCATGAACATCATTCCTATTGGATTTCCTCAACTCAAATGTGCAAAGATGAATGAGAAATCGAATTAATTATTTGGGAAGCAGGCTACAAGTATAAAAATTCAGAAATTCAAATTTTATTACAATGTTGAGAGGTATTCATTACAAAGTTACAAAGTTGCAGTACAAAAACTACAAAAGAAAAAAAAAAGCTTAAGCTTATGCCACGAGGGGTTAAACTCTATCAATCTCCATTCGTGATCAGTCGCTGCCCATAAAAATCCTTCGAACTATCCGAGCATTTTTTATCTTCAAGACATCACATGGATAATTCCAATTAAAACCTGCACATTAACCAAACCAGTCCACATCACATATCCAAACATGAACAAAAATCCACAAATAGCAACCTACACATACACTACATCCAGACAATAAAAGAAAACTGCCAGCAAAATACACTAACAACCTAACCATTCTTTAGCCTTTCATAACAGCATCATAACCCTCTTCATTCAGTTTTACATGACTATTAATACTAACATTTAACACTCTTCCCGACCCCTAACTTCTGATTCAATCTAACAGTAACTTTTTCTGCATTTTGTTTTAACAGAATAACATTTCATAACTAACCCTTAAACCCCTATTTTTAACTAACCTCAACAGTTTGGTAACTAACTTATTTTCAACCTAACTAACTTCCAAACAGCCATAACAGAAACTCATAACCCTAACTGCTTCTAACCAATCCTATAACAACATCTAACTGACTATAACCAACCCTAACAACCTCATAACAGAATCAGTTATTTATCTCTAACAGACCTAACTGAATTCTAACAGAAATCAGAAAAGGAACTGACCTGAAGAATCTCTATATAACAGGATGTTCTTCATTCTTCAAGGCTCTGGATTCATTCTACACACTTCTCACCCTTCTCATCTTCCACTCCATTCTCTTCCATCCTCCAACCATAACCACTCTCGACTCATTCTCCATTTTTTCTCCCCACTTCATCGCCACCTCCACAATGCTTCCATTCTCAGTGCTTCAAGCTCCCTCTTCACTTCTCACTCTCTCGGCTACATCATTCTTCATCATCTTCACCATCAATAATCAGCACCTCCAGTGAGTTCCAGGATCTTCATAGCTTCATACATCATCATCATCTTCAATTCACACCTGCAAAATCAACACACAAAAAAACTCAGAAAATCAACCTTCATCATTCATTCTTGAATAAGTAGAAGAATCACGATCTTCCTCACACGAAAATCTTCGAACAACTTCGGTTCTCTCATTATCTCAGAATCTCTCAGTCTCAACCACGAACTCATCATCTTCACACTACTCAACAACAATCAATCATTCGCGTATAACAACAAAAACTCAAGAATCGAATAGAAGAAGACGAAGTAGAAGCAATTGAAAGCGCAAGATTCGCGAGGTTTACCTGAATCATTGACTTCTTCATCGATTGCGCATTCGGGGCTCTTATTATCTCCTCTCTGGTCTTCTTCCGCAGTCATCTTCAACTCGCACCTCAGGTAAACTCTCTGAGTCTGCGTTCTTCATTTCTTCACTTGTTCTTGTTGTTATTATGTAGAGTAACGATCCGTGAACATTTCCCCCATGGCTTCAACTTGAATATATCCCTCGCCTCTATGCAATTTCATTTCTTAGTCTTCTAGGGTTTTCGTTTGAGCATTAGGTCTAAGGAATTCATTGCGGAATCGGTCCGAAAGGGTTAGAGATTTGAAAAGAGGGCGTGATTGGAGTGAGGATAGGTGTTTGGTTATCGGTTTTGTTCGGGCTCCGCCGCCTCCGGCGCGGCGGAGCGATTTCCGGCGAGAGAGAAGATACGAGAGTAAGAGAAAGAGGAGCTCGTGGAAGCTGAAACGGCACTCACACAACTCTAACTTATCCCCTTTCATTTTCTGTTTTTTTTCAAGATAGTTAATTGAATTAATCAGTATTAATTGAGCTTAAATTGATGTTAATTGAGATTAATCGAATTTAAGTGTCTTAAAAATTCTGATATAGAATAACTAATTTGTTTTTAATTAAATCTGAATATGATAATCATCTTGGATCAAAACACCTTGGGCCAATTTCAATTTCACACCCCCTGTGGCCCATGTATCTTCTGTTTTTGGCGCTGAAAGATTGTAACAAAACATATCACCCTAGGCCAGATCACCATGGGCCTGCGCCCAGATTACTCTTCACACCCCATTGCTATTCACCGTATAATTCAGATTACACCCCCCTGTTTCCCTTTTTTAGATTTAGGTAATTAGATTTATTCCTATTTCTTTTAGATAATAAAAATGCTTATTTTTAGACCTTAATACTAATTTTTGACATAGACAATAATCAAAAAAATATTAGTTTTTAGGCTATTTGTTTTTAGTCTTTTTACTTGACTTGTAATTCAATTTCTCTCATAAAATTCAACATAAAAATAATAGTACTTTTAACTCACTTTTGTGCTATATTTTGACTTGTTCTATTTCATGCTCTTGTACTATTTTCATGTATCCTACTTGTTGACTTCTAATTGTGATCTTTATTTTCATATTCTTTTATTCCTAACCTTAGGTAGAAACCATGATAACATTAGGTAGAAATTCCCTTCATACTTAGGCTAGTTTCTTTTCCTTTTCAACATTAAAACATCTAATAAATATCAAAATAAAATCCCTTTAAAAAATACAAAGAAAACACTTAATAAAACATTAATAAAAAAGTGAAAATCATTAAAAAGGGAATGGAAGCTTGAATCTCCCTTGCTTTAGGGAATCATTCGAGTGCTTGGATGTCCCTTGCTTTAGGGAACCATTCGAGCGTAAGTTCTCAATTTCTAAAAAACACAAACCAAAGAGCAACTCGAGTCTCCCTTGCTTTAGGGTGCCACTTGAACGCTCAAACTCTTTTCTCTATCTCGCCTCCGAGGCATTCTTTAATCGAACACGTTATTTCCGCTCCATTCCCAGCTTAAGACTCCAGAGGTCGAGCAGCGGAGTGCGAATGTAACTTCGTCCACTAAAAAACACAAAAACAAACAAAAACTAAAGAGCCGAACTACGGCGCTCTGATTCCTGAAAAGGATACGTAGGCATTAGGTCGCGGGGCCTAAGCGAGCACAACTATTTAAAAACCTTATTTTCCCCGTGTTTCTTTTCTTTTATTTGCATGCATTCCCTTAGTAATTAAGCTTTAGATTTATACACCCTTTAGATAGCAACAAACATAGGTGGATACCATCGAGTACGATGGGCGTGAGGGGTGCTAGCACCTTCCCCTTGCGTAACCGACTCCCGTACCTTATCTCTGGTCGAAAGACCTCATTCTTATTCACCTTAGGTTTTCTGATATTCCTTTCCCTCTTTGGGATAAATATATTGGTGGCGACTCTGTTCATTTTCGCGAGCGTGCGACAATGACCTCTACCCTTTATTGTAGCAAAATATAGGATATCCCCGTATACTTGAGTCCAACCCGCCACCTTTACCATCAAATATCAAAATAAGTTAGTTTTACAAGTATAAATATAAATAAATATAAGCAAGTAAAGTGACAATTAAAAGGTTTATAAAAAAGAGAAGATAAAAATTAGTTATTCATATAAGTTTAGAAATTGGTTCATAATTCACAAACATGTAATATTTTTTACAGTCAAGTAGGATATATATTTACCTGACCATGTTGAAATCCATGTCCCCGTAAAGGGAATGACAACATGAGCATCACCACTGTAAGCAAAAAAAACAAGCTTTGCTTAGTCAAAAGAATTTAATATTAAATAAATAGTAAAAACATCGTATTACAATATTACCTATAAGCTAGTATCCTGACACCTGACCTAACAAGTGTTCCTAGTATTGAGGAGGTTGGGTTGAACTGTTCACGGGGATTATAGAATAAAACCCTAATACAATATGGAAGTGAAATTAGTATCAAGATTCAAATTTTATAAATTTAAAAAGTTATCCACTACATAACAACATGACTATTAAAATAAGTTTTTTGAAAAAACCAATACAATTTAGCAAATCAAAGGAAAGCAACATGATTAATTATTAACACAATATAATTTAATTTCGAAAAGAGACCAATGCATGAAAAAAAAAACTATGATTAAAGAATCTAAACAGAGGCATATTGAAATTACTTAAGGTGGAAATAATAGTGATTTAATGACATCTGTGATGGAAGAACAATTCAAAAATCTTGAATAGAAAATTAATAAAAATAATTTCATAATTTAGTCGAAAACATGAAATCTTAAAATAATAAAAATGGCAAGAAAGTGCATGAAAATCATAATGATCTAACATGTGTAGTGTGTGAAATGAGAAATCAAACATAAAATTATAAATATGGTTTGAAAATTAGAAAAAGAAAAAAACAAATTGGAAATTTATAATCTAATACACACGATTTATTAATTTAATTTTGTAAATTAAAACACTTAGTGGCTACAAATCGACCAACTTTGCATCCATACCAGCAATGCTTGCATGTAAAACTTTTTTGGTTTCTTTTTTATTATTAGTTGCATCTCCAATACATACATGAGCTTTCTCTCCTTTTGGCTAAACAAAGAGAGAACAAACATAAAAACATGTCATTAAAAGAAATTTAAAAGAAATTTTAAATTTAAAGTTGGGAGGAAATGTATATATATACCTGTAGGTATTCGTTTTCTGGTGGTGCTGGGCAAGTGTCACTATATATATCCTTCTCGTTGGTATACCCATGTACCTGCACATAAAATGTAAATTCATATATTTAAGTTAAATATTATTAAATCAAATAAAATACTTAAAAAATTAAAAAAAGTAATTTTTTACTGTACTAAAGAAAAATCAGTATTTTATAAAAATAATTTCCATTGTACTACTGAAGAAAAATCATTATGATGCGCAAATCTTATTCCGGTAATTATTAAAATGAGATTACTTACAACAATCACCTTTAAATGTATCTCAGCATTGGTTTCAAGGATGAGATGTGCAAGCTCTAGTGTATAGTGACCTGAAGACAACCATAGACATGCACATTAATAAACAAAATTTTAAAAAGAAAAATAAAATTTATTAAATACAAATTCCTCATATGTCTGACCATGCCTTGCTTAAGTTAAGTATGAATTCCCATCCCACTTATAAAAGGAGCCACTTCAAATTTGTGAATCATACTGCTGAGTTAGAGGGTTTCCAAGAAGCTGTTGCTACCAGCTGGAGCTTGCCTATACATGGGAGCCCTCCCTTTGTTCTTTGGGAAAAACTCAAGAGACTCAAGCCTATCCTTAAGAAGATGAGCAAGCCATTGACTGATATTCAGAGAGCCATATTGAAAGCCAGAGATGATCTTCAGCAGTTACAGCAAAGCCAGGCAATTGATCACATGAAAACTGAGCTTATGAGGAGCAAAAAGAAAGTCACTAATGATATTGTCAATTGGCAAGAAATTGAAGAGAAGGTTTTGCAAGAAAAATCTAAAGTTGATTGGATAAAAATGGGGGATGGCAACAATCAATATTTCCATGCTTCTTTAAAAAGCAAAAACAAGGCAAAGAGAATTATGCTTTGTAAACAGAATGGTAATGCCATGATATCTAATGAGATGGTTAAGGAGATTCAAGAGAAGGAGATCTATGATGCTCTGCAGGGCATGGGGGATTCAAAAGCTCCTGGACTGGATGGCTACAATGCCAAGTTTTTCAATAGTTGTTGGAACACTATCAAGCAAGATGTGGTGAATACTATCACTTATTGGTTCAGACATAGTACTATGTTTAATTAACAGTACTCTAGTGACTCTTCTGCTCAATACTTCTGATGCTAAACATGTGAAAGACTATAGGCCTATTGCTTGTTGCTCCACAGTGTACCAAATTTACTCCAAAGTCTTGACTAACAAACTGGCCAAAGTCATAGGATCCATAGTTGGGCTCAATCAACAAGCTGCATTCATTCCAGGGCAACAAATTCACAAGCACATCCTGTTGGCATATGAGTTAATCAGAGGCTACACTAGGAAGCATGGTCCTCTCGGATGTATGATTCAACTTGACTTGCAGAAAGCATATGACATGCTGAATTGGAAAGCTCTGGACACTATTCTTCATGAGATAGGCATCCCTGATCAATTTGCTAGATGGATTATGAATGGTGTGTCTACTGTGACTTACAGGTACAATATCAATGGTGAACACTCACAAATGCTTAGAGCAGCAAGGGGCATAAGGCAGGGAGACCCTATATCTCCCTGCCTCTTTGTAATTGTTATGGAGTACATGAGCAGATTACTTCATCAAATGCATCTGTATCCTGATTTCCACCATCACTCCAGATGCAAAAAATTGGCCCTGACTCACCTCACTTTTGCAGATGATATCCTGCTTTTTGCTCGAGGAGATACTGCTTCCGTCCAGAAGATGAAGCATACTCTACAGTGTTTTTCTTATTCCACAGGGCTAAGTGTTAACCCCCTGAAGTGTTATGTGTATATGGGATCTGTTGAGGAGGTTACTAAGCATCATATCCTGGAGATGACAGGGTTCAGAGAAGGCACATTGCCCTTTAGGTACCTTGGTGTACCTTTAACCTGCAAGAGATTATCTGTAGACCATTATCTTCCTCTTATTGAGAAGATTCTGCTGAGGTTATAGCACTAGAGTACCAGGTTTCTAAGCAAAGCTGGCATGATTCAACTTATGCAGAGTGTTAGTTTTGCCATAGCCAATTATTGGCTCCAATGTCTCCCTATGCCCAAGAGTGTGCTGCAGAAGATCCAAACAACTTGTAGAATTTTTGTGGGGACTGGGGGCACTACTCCTAGTAGGAAAAGCCCAGTTGCTTGGAAGAAGATCTGTAAACCTCGTGCTAAAGGAGGGTACAATGTAATTGATCTAGATAGATGGAACATTATCACCATGATGAAACTTCTCTGGGATCTGAAAAATGAAAACTGATTGCTTGTGGGTCAAGTGGATTCATTCTTATTTCATCAAAGATCAAGACTTGATGCTTATGAGTATTCCTACCACTGCTTCCTGGATGTGCAAAGGTATTCTAAACACTAGATCCTATATTACCGGGCTGCAGGATCAAGATGAGTAAGATGTATAAAGGTAATGATGCAACAGGATCTAAATGTTGATTGGCATAATCTGCTGGTTGGTAATATAGCAAGACCTCGCGCTTTGTTCTATCTCTAGCTTACTTGTCATCAAAAGCTTGCTACTAAAACCAGACTTAAGAAGATTGGCATAGATATTGATACAAAATGTTGTTTTTGTCATGAAGAGGAAACCCTGGAACACCTCTTGTTTTGCTGTGACCCTATGAAAGGCATTTGGCAGGATATCCTTCATTGGATTGGGACTCCTCGTGTTCCCCTGCAGTGGCATCATGAAATCATTTGGCTATCTAGATACTACAGTGGAAAAGGAAAGAAGTGTGGTATAATGAAGATGGCCGTTGCGGAAACGATCTACTTTTGTTGGAAGTATATGAATGACACTTGTTTTGGTCATACCTATGACAGAAATATATGAAGGATAGAAAAACACTTAGAAAGGGGGGGTTTGAATAAGTGTAGCTTTAAAACTTATAAGATAAAAACAATTTGCACAATGATTTTTATCCTGGTTCGATGTTAACTAAACTACCCCAGTCCACCCCCTTGGAGTGATTTACCTCACATGAGGATTTAATCCACTAATCACACAAGATTACAATGGTTTTCCACTTAGACAACTTCTAAGTCTTCTAGAGTATACTGATCACAACCTGATCACTCTAGGAACAATCTGCTTAGATACCCTCTAAGACTTTCTAGAGTATACTGATCAACAACCTGATCACTCTAGTTCTTACAACTTAATGTAAACAAATTCTAAGAGTTACAATGCTTCTTATAAAGCTATTATCACAACTGTGATTTTCTCTTAAGTTTAAGCTTAGTCTCACTAATATATTACAACAGTAATGTAGTGAGGTTGAAGATGAAGTTTGAGAGCTTTTGAATTAAACAGCGTTTCAGCGTTTTTGGATCGAGTGTTATGTTCAAAGTTCGTAACCTTGCTTCTCATCAGAACTTCATATTTATAGGCGTTTGAGAAGATGACCGTTGGGAGCATTTAATGCTTTGCGTATTCCGTACAGCATTGCATTTAATGTTTCACTCTTTTGTCAACTACCTCGAGCCTTGCTTTCGCTGTGTCTACTGACGTTGCCTTTAATAGCTTTCAACGTTCCCTTTGTCAGTCAGCGTAGCCTGCCATCTTGTACTTGATTATTATTTGATCTTTTGTAGATACAACGTTTGAATCTTCAGAGTCAATACAGCTTGGTGCAGAGCATCTTCTTGTCTTCTGACCTTGAAGTGCTTCTAAGCGTGATACCATGAGAACTTCAGTGCTTCTGCTTCTGATCTCAAGTTCTTCTGATGCTTCCATAGATCATGTTCTGATTCTGCTTGACCATCTTCTGATGTCTTGCCAGACCATGTTTTGATGTTGCATGCTGAACCTTCTGAGTCAGTGCTTCTTGCGCTGATTTTGTGCATACTCTATATATAATTCCTGAAATGGAAATTGCATAGTATTAGAGTACCACATTATCTCATACAAAATTCATATACATTGTTATCATCAAAACTAAGAATATTGATCAGAACAAATCTTGTTCTAACAATCTCCCCCTTTTTGATGATGACAAAAACATATATAAATGATATGAATTTTCAATCAGAATATCAGACGGCTAAAGACAATTACACAGCTATAGCATAAGCATATAAACATAGTGTGTGAATATGTCTCTCCCTGAGATAAATAATCTCCCCCTGAAATAAATACTGGAAGAAATTTATGAATAAAGGACTTCCCTGAGTATTTTCCATTTCAGTTGAGACGATCACATATGCTTAGATCTTCAGAACATTCATAGCTTCTGATTCTTGCTTCCATAGGGCAGCTTCAGAGCTTGAATTTCTTCTTGAATCACTTCATACTAGATTGTATCAGAACATTGTTGAATGTACCAGAGCATCATCAGAGCATCTCTACATTCTGAAATGTTACAAAACAAGCTATACGACAAAAGTCAGAGCATGAATGAATCAGAACATAAAATATGTATCAGAGCATAAACAATAATGTTTCAGAGCATATTTAGAAAAAAACATGCATCAGAACATTTAAGGAATAAGAATGAGTTAGAGCATATTCTATCATCAGAATATCATAACATTCTTCCTTCTTGCTTCTGATCTTGAAGCTTCACAGCACTCAGCTTGCTTCAATTTCCATGAGCTTGATTCCATACAGAATTGCTTTTCCCCATGTCTTTGCTTCTCATGTTGAGCTTTTAAGAAGATCTTCACTTCCTGCAAAACACTCAAAGACACAGAACTTGCAATTTCTTGTTAGAAATGTGGAGACTTTCTCCCAGCAACTGATAATATAAAACAGATCATTTATCACATTTTCTCCCCCTTTTTGTCATAACATCAAAAAACACAAAAGATTCAGATGAAAAACAAAACAATATGAGAGAAAAGAAGATAATTTTCATTGATAGCAAAAGAGAATTATCAGAAAGTACAAGGAAGATGCATAGAAGACATATGCAAGAAACAAGGAAAAACTACTAAGACACAAAAGGACTAAGACTGTAACACCCCATATTTTCTAATTTTAATTTAATCGGAAATTAAATTATTATTTAGAATTATTTGGTATTTTGTTGAATTATTGGAGAATTATGGATTAAGGGCCATTGGGCTGGAATGGTGAGATTAGTAGTATGGGGGTGCTAAGTGAGTAAGCCCGCTACTAATTATTTTATGTTTTCATAAAATAAAGGAAATAAAGAAAATTGGGAAAAAGGAAAAAGGAACGTGAAAAGCAGAGCAGAGGAGATGAGAGATTGGAAAGCTGATACGTGAAAGAGGAACAGAAGAGGAAGAGGGCTAATCAAGATCTTTGGCTAAGGTAAGGGGGGACTCTTCCGGTTAACATCTTTTATCGTATTATAGATGATGGGACTGATTTAGATGCATTGTTTGTGTCAATTGGTTATATGTTAGGTTGGGGTTTTGGGATGATTTTGATGGGAATTGTTTGTCGTGATGAATTGTATGATCATATGGCTGTTATGATGATTGAATGATCCTCTTTGTGTGTTATATTTGTGTTATAACATGTATGTGGCTGATATGGTGGTATTTGAGGTTCATGATATAACTTGATTTGGGTTTTGGGGATTTTGGGATGAATCCCGTAATGCTGTCGGTCGATGTGAGATCTCTGGTTTTTGCCAGTTCGCGCCGCGAAGGTGGGTGCGCGCCGCGAAGGCGTAACTTTTCTCGTTCCGCGCCGCGAACCAGTGTTTGCGCCGCGAAGGCGTGTTTTCTATTCGTTACGCGCCGCGGACTGTGGGTGGCGCCGCGTGCTGTAGTGATAATTATTTTCTTTGAAAAATGTAAAAATGTGTAACTTTCAAACCGTAAGTCCGTTTTAGACGCCGTTTTGGGACGTTGTTCCTTAAATTGAATGTTCTACCATATAAAATAAATATAACAACAATAACTTGATTTTATTTTGAAAAGTATCGTTTTCTTCAAATCTGGTTTACTCTTGTTTTGCATAAATGATGAGGTGCAATGGGTTGTTGTTTGCATAATTGGATGTGTGCAATGATGGTGTTGTTATAATATGATTGCTCCGGTTTGTTATACAAATGGATGTTGTTCATGGTAAATATGGTTATCATGTATTTTGATGAATGACGAGGTAAATACTCTATCGTGGATGAGTTGCTTTGTTGTACTTGGTACGCGATTGTGAGGGGTGCTATTGTTGTGCACTGTATAATGAATGATTTACCTGCTATGATGCTGTGGTTGTAATTGGTGTTGGTTATACATATATTGTTGATGTAAAATATGTATTTTATTATGGTTGAGAAACAACATAACTGTGTGTGGCTGTTGATTATTGTGGTGGTTGATGATTATGATATCTGGTTGATTAATGTTGATGATGAGCATGTTATGGTTGATACATGCATTTCATAATCATGTTGTGGGCTGTATCCCTTATGGTGGTGGGACAGCGGTAGCTAATTCCCATTGTGTGGAATTGGTGAGAGAAGTAGCCGAATCTTTATGGTGGTGGATCGGTGAGATGGGTTATCCCATGTTTGGTACCACATGCATATAGTTGCATTTGCATTAGGTTGTTGTGTATAATTATAACATGAATGGAAGATTGTCCAATGTTATAATATTTGATGATGGTGTAATTGTTATGGTGGTGTCTTTTGGTAATGTATTCTATTGTTGTTGTGTGTTGATAAGTACTTCCTGACAATCTGAATATAATGAAATTGGATGAATAATGTGACTATGATGTGTTATTGTTTATGATTCGATAACATTTGTTAATTGTGAATGAGACTCACCCTTACTTTGATGATTTCAGATTGGCGAGTAGCGGCTTTTGGCTCTGGTGAGGATAGCTCATAGGCCAGTTTGTTTAAGTATAGTGTCGGTGTCATGCTCTGATATTGTAACACTGGGGGAACGCTAGTTTAGAGTTGATGATGATACTCTATTTTGTTGTTATTGGAGTAATTTTGTGAGATATTGCATAGATGATGTTATGCTTATCTGTTGATTAATGTTCCGCTGTATAGAAACATGATTTTGTTAAATGGATGATTTGCCCCTAAGTGAAGCATGACAATTGATTTATGATAAATTTGTTATAATTGGAATTGTGGCACCCTTGTTTTCATGTTTTACTCTGAGTTATTTTATTAATTTCCACGGGGTTTAGAAGGGTGTTACAATAGTGGTATCAGAGCAGGTCGGTCCGTCCGGCCAATTGTTGAGTCAGTTGAGTTGCACGACGGTTGAATACTGTCGGCATTTTTATTCCTTGGTACGCGACATGTGAGTGAATCACTGTCGGTACTTGGTTGTTTGTTGCAGGTGTTGGATTGAAACAAGTGGGGGAGAAGCTTCGCTTCTCGGTTATGTTTCAGTTGAAGAAGATTGATTCAGTAGGCTGTTGTTGGAAACAGTGCGAGCGTCGTCGGAGCTTGTTGTTTCCCGAGTTGAAGGTGACTTGGAATTGAGACTTCACTGGAAATTGAGTTGGAACATCTTGAAGGAAGATGATTAGAGGTAATTGACAGTGATTGTAAGAGAAGGAAATTGGAAAGTTGCAATGTGTCAGCTCTGCTGGTGCGCTGCGAAGTTGTCAGTTGAGTAGCCTTACGACTCAGAAGAGGTTCAGCTGCAAGTTTGCGAAGAGGAATGATGTCGTAATGTTCCAGAAATTGCGCTTCGGCGATGGGAAGTGTTGCTCAAGTTATAATAATGTTTGGAAGTAAAGAGATATGATAAGGGGCTGTTTGGAATGTGATAGAGTTGAAAAGAATGAGTTTTGGAGAGAGATTTTCGTAAGCAAAACGCAGAAAAATTGCTGAATAGCTGCGGAACTTCGAAAATTCATAACTGGAGTTCTGGACACCCGAATTGAGTTCCGTTTGAAGCGTCGGAAAGCTAACGAGATGAACCTTGTTATAAAAATGGTTGCAACAGCTGTAAGATAATTAATTGTGACAGGATTACGTTGGAAAGAGGTGAAGTTACGGTTACTCTTGTTCTTATAACTAGACTTGTTTATGGGTACTGCACGGGATGTCAATGTCAGTGTTGAACGGATTGAGGGGATCATTAGGAGGTTTGTTGAGGAGTAATTTTAAGGATTGAATTTACCAATTGAGAAGTTTTGGATATATCGTATAGAGTGTCGCTGCATGATGTCAGTGTTGCATTTTTCGGGCAATGATTGGAAAATTCATATCTTGAGTTCCGAGTGTCGGATTAATGTGCCGTTCGACCCTATGAGGATAGGTTCTGAAGATGGTTATGGAAGTGTGAAACTAATTGAATAAGAATGCCTAATACCGCGATTGTTTAAAACAGAATTGAGCAGAACATGTTGTTGATGAATAAGTCGAGGAGATATTCGGTAATAAGGATGATTTGAGTACCGATGGATTTTAGTGAGGATTGAATTAGTAGCAAAGATGGAATAAACTTTAGAACTCTTGGAATCGTATTTGTGATGGCAAAGTGACGATAAGTATAAAGGAAGAATTTTAGAGGATTTCTGACACCTATTGAATGTGAGGAAGACTTGTTGAGATTTCGAGTGGAATGATATTGGGATGTGAAAGACGTCACAGGATTGGGAGTAAAACCACGAGTTATGAACGTTGTCTTGGTCTTGCAGGTTAATTGTATTGTTTAAGATTCAAAGTGTTTTGTGATTATAAGAGTTGAAGTACCTCTTTGATCAGAAAGGGCTTAATATGAGGAAGTAGAGATGATTAGAGTATATTTTTTTTTGGATTAGGATTCTGGTTCGAATTACCATCCTAATGAGGAAAATGTTGTGCTATTGTGTTGCGTAAGAAGTCTTAAAAATGTCGGTGCTAATGATGAATGAGTTGAATTGAATTGGACAGTTTTGAGACTTGAGTTGGTATGTGAAGGCACTCCTAATAGTGTTAGCTTGGGTATGCTAAAGATGACTAATGGTATTCTGGACGAGATTAGAGAAGGTCAGCAAGATGATGTGAGTTGATCGATAAGTTGACTTTGAATTACCAAGGTAAAGGCGGTGAATTCAGAATCGACGAGGATAGTATAATGAGGTTGAGTGATTGGATTTGTGTTCCTGATGTTTCGAGCTTCGAAAGAATATTCTAGAAGAAGGACACCGTAGTGGATTATTGAACTATGACGATGTTAATAAGTTTGGGTGCAAACTCAGAAGATGGACACTATTATGTAGTAACAACGGTTTATGCTTAAATATGATTGCCAACTATCTATTGACAAATTTAGGACTTGATCACCCTAAATCTCTTGTTGGTAGTAGATGGAATCATATAGAGGAGATAAGCTTGTTTTGTTACCTTAATGGTTTAAGATGTGATGAATACTAAGCTGTGAGAATAATCACTCACTATGTTGTGTGAACTTACGAAGAAGTAAATATGAAAGAGTGCAACATGGTGGATGATGACTTAAGACGGGTAATCAGAGTCGCGCAGCGAAAGTGTGATGTGGAGTAGTGTTATGAGTACTACTCGCGGGAAGTAAGGAATTAATATGTCGGAAGCCCACATAGAGAATATGTATTGATCTATATGTTGGATTTAGAATTCAGTGGATGTAAGGATGTCGTGTCGGAGAATTATAACTCTTTTGAATAATTCCGAGATGATGAATATGTCATTACGGTTGTACGTAGTTAACGAGTATGTATTCGGCGAAATTAAAATGAAGGATTGATAATATATGATGTTGTAATAATTTTGTGTTGTTATTGAGGTGATATTGTAAATTCCATATATAATGGGGAATTACACTCTATGAAGGACGGAGTTGATTTGATTCTTAGTAGAGAGCGTGACTTAGTTGAGCTATTTTGTAAGCGATGGTATATTGAGGCTGATGAGTGTGTACTTGTTCTGATGGTTAGGATGTTTAAATAGAGGAAGTAAATCAGGAATTGGTTTTCGTTAGAGGCGAGTAAGGATTGCTAAATGGTAGATTAGTATCATGAATGATGAAGAATGATTCTTGAAACGAATGAGTAAAGAGAGTCGGAATCGGGTAAAACTCAGAAATCTATTTGGTATAGATGATTGTGATGAGTAGTCAGAGTAGCGCGAAAAAAGTGGAATGTAACGTGTTGGATAATTACTGGTGTGACTTAAGAGGAGTCAGATAATTGGGATTCAATGGTATAGGAATATGAGTATTGAGTTTCTTGAAAGAAGCGGTTGGTGAAAAGTGTAAGTATTACCTTATCGCTCAGATGGAAAAGCGTGTCTAAGGTTGGTATGTTTGGTAGAAGGGATCCATTACTGTATTATTGATCAAGTGTGATCATACTATACATTGTGTAATTGTATTACTCGGTTGTTGAGCGTATTGTATAGGTTGTACCTCAATGTTCTGTTGTTGTTAACCTTTTGGAGATATAGCGAGTGGTATATTTTTGGATAGCCAAATGCGACGTAAGAACTGGGATTTGAATGTATGAAAACATGTTTCCTGTTGGTTATGTCAGATGGATTTTTGGGGATTGACTGATGGTAATGTTAATTGAGAGCTGGAGACTCAGGTAAAGGACTCTTATACGAGCTGGTTACTTGAGGTATGTTTTCGAGGACGAAAACTCTTTTAGTGGGGGAGAGTTGTAACACCCCATATTTTCTAATTTTAATTTAATCGGAAATTAAATTATTATTTAGAATTATTTGGTATTTTGTTGAATTATTGGAGAATTATGGATTAAGGGCCATTGGGCTGGAATGGTGAGATTAGTAGTATGGGGGTGCTAAGTGAGTAAGCCCGCTACTAATTATTTTATGTTTTCATAAAATAAAGGAAATAAAGAAAATTGGGAAAAAGGAAAAAGGAACGTGAAAAGCAGAGCAGAGGA